>NW_028259163.1:6454861-6760000 GCF_977971745.1 Zootermopsis nevadensis
CTTAATTTAGTGAAACCTCGTGTAACCGGACTAAATGGGGGAAACCACGGGTCGGATAAGCCGATAAGTCGGACGACCGTGGGAAAGGGGGACGTGGTCATGGAACTGAACAAATAAGTAGAGACTCAATACAGATTTTGCTCGACTGCGGTTCATGCGGGCGTGTCGCACGCACAAGCCGACGGCGATTGTCACTCGTGAGCGCTGTTCGAGGAAGTCCCTGTACTAAAATTATGAACTTATCAGTCATTCTGTCCATCGCATGAACTGGAGGTTCTGATGTGATTCTGTCGATGTCAGTTGATTTGCTTGCTGTGTTGTCCTCAACAAGAAGGAGTAAGGGTTCATCTTCTACGGGAACCAGCGGGTTGGTATTTGTCTTTGCCCTTAATAATAACCATTTCTCTAAATGTCTTGAAGTGTTCATAATAATCAGCAAAATCTGGGGTGAGGTTAGATCAATGAACTGTACCGCGTGGACATCGCTTTAAACACTTTCGCCGGTGGAATCCAATCTCAAACGATCTGGTTGAAATTCGGTCGCTTAATGCGGGAATCGAGTAATCGAGGCTCGGTTAACAGAGGTTTTGGTGGATACAGAAAGATGTCGGGCTGAATGTTGATTTTGATATTTGGGAGAATTATGTAATCAGCAAGGAATGTCGCAGAGAAAGAAAGAATGATTGAAATTAATTCGAGAAGAAGACAGATTTAATTATGACCTTGCAATAGGTCGTGATTAATGTTCTACATGGTGAAATTAGTCATCTGCTGGTCATAATGACGATCAAAACATAATTCAGAATATTTAAATTACATGGACGTTAATAATAACCCGCCAAACAGACCTGACCTACAACGCTTTTTAATTTGCCCATTCCTCAGTCAGAGGCTTTAATCTCCGACCCGGCTGCTCTCTTGAGTAAAGCTGATTCGCTCCAGCGACGAAGGCTGGCGTCACAGCAAATGACAAATGAACATCAATTACCTTGCGAACTGCAGGATGAATATACAGTTGACGACGTCCATTGCGTCCTTGAGGAAGTCGCAGCAGAGTTCAGTAGCTCCTGGTACACACAAGTACTCAGCCGTCTCGAGCAGCCGTAACGCGTTGTCGGAGCGGATGTCCACCTCGCGAAAATAAACATAATCCAGTATCTGGGTCATCATGTCCGAGCTGACTCCGCGGAGGAGAATATCTGTCTCCTCACTGGTGTGCAGTTTTGTCGTGAAGAGTGTCCTGAAACGTCGATTTTGAGAAACGGCGAGCAGAGAATTACAAGTCATGCGTATAAACTCTAAGTTTTTATGACTCACTTAGCCAAATAAAAGTATCATTTTGTCAAGGTGGTGGATGAAATTTTGCTACCTTAATACCTAAAAGACTCCCAGAATAAGTACGAATGGGACCGGATTAACTGCGAGTGGGTGAAGTGCTTGCGTAGGCTTAACAAAATTTTACTTAAAAATCGGAAAGCAAGCAGCGAACATTTGTACTATAGAATGGCCACCTCGTTTCTTAAGTACCCTTGACTTCTTCAAGAGAAATCTCAGGTTATAACAACCACTACAGAAATTTTAAAGCCAACGCAAATATTTCAACATTCATCGCGGGCTGTACATTCCACTGATTGATTAGTTCGAAATATGAAATCTATTTGTTCTCTCAAAACATTTTCCCGACAGTAAACAACTTAAAAGAAAAGCCGATGATTCTACGCGGCCTTTAAGATGTGATCACCAACCAGCAAACATTTTCCCATTACAATTTAAGGGCTTTGCAATGCAAGAGAAACAGAAAAATTTGAATGCCTGTAAACTGAAAAAGGGGCACAGCTCGCAAAAAGACGTGAGACACGTCTGTTGGAAGCAATGGTTTACGGTTAAAATTCATTTCTCATTTCAAGAACGCACCGCGATTTTATTTAAAACACAAACAAATTAACGTATGCACAAATTCTCCAACGATTCTCTCGTAATAATGAAACATTTCTCGCGAGGTTCCTTGTTACATTTTGTTATATTTCAGACAGAGCAACACACAGCAGCTTTCAATATTCCGGGCATTACCAACTTTCTTCTGGACTTTGTCGGTCGTCTTTAGGTATTAAAAGGAAGACGTTTTGGCAGGGGATTGATTATATTTCTCCCTCCAGATCGATTGAATGTCACCTTGATACAACAGCTCTTAAAAATTAGTACAAAAACCACGTACGTCTTCTGGGATGTTGTCTCGTAGAAATTATCACGTGTTAATCAACCACGTCAGTAAACAACTAACTAACTAACTAATTAGATGGCTTACAGAACCCGGAGGTTCATCACCGAATTAACCAAAGACCTCCACCAGACCCTGTCCTGGACCAACAAAATCCAGTCTCCTTCAACTCCTATTTCCCGTCGATCCCGCCTGAGATTATCCTCCCATCTAAGTATAGGTCTCCCCAGCGGTCTCTTCCCTTCAGGCTTCCCAACCAATACCCGGTGCACACCTCTTGTCTCATCCTTGCGCGCTACATGTCCCACCAATCTCATTCTTCTCGACTTAATTTCCCTGACAATATTGGGGGAGGAGTACAGATTTTTCAAGATCGCCATTACGTAGTTTTCTCCACGCCCCATCGTCTTCTCTCCTATTCCCAAATATCTTCCTCAACACCCTATTCTCAAACACCTGCAATCTGTGTTCCTCCCTCTGAGTGAGAGACCATGTTTCGCACCCATACAAAACAACAGGCAGAATTATTGTTTTGCATACTTTAATTTTCAGTAAATAAACAAACCTGAAACATTCGCTGCGCATTGACAGAATCAATCTGTGGACTGGAAAGACGCCGCCGTCCTCCAACCTCAACACCGCGTCACAAAAGAGGTTCCTCTCTCTCAGCTCCTTCAGAGGGACCAATGTTTCGGTGCACTTGCACCTGCCGCCGACTTGAAAACAACTGCGACTTTGGTTTGACTCCATCTCCTGAAAAGACAGTCCATGGCTGTTACAGGTTTTTCTTCATACTGAGAGTGACTGGGAGGGAACACGATGCTGAGAAGAATATCTGGTTCCGCGAGAGAGTTACTGACAACGGAATGGCGAAAATTGCGTAGCATGGAGATTTATAGATCTCTTCACTAATTAATAAATTGTAGGCTGTCAGATCAAGGGTGATGAGATGGGCGGGGCATGTAGAACACATGGCAGAGACAAGAAGTGCAACTTTTTAATCGGAAGACCTGAAAAGAAAATGTCATTTGAGAGTCCTATGCGTTGCTGGGATAATATTAAAATGGATCTTAGGGAGGTGGGGAATGAAGATGTGACTTGACTTCATCTGCTTGTGGATGTGGTTTAGAGGCGGAGTCTTGTAAACACGACATGAAACTTCTTGTTTCATAAAATGCGAGACATATGATCACCTGGGCTACTGTTAAATTCTCAAGCTGAGTTTGTTTCTTAGTTACAGAAATGCCTGCTGAGATCCAACACAAAATGACAAAGCTCTAAATGTGACCGATATAACTAACTAACTTCCTAGACGGCTTACGGAACACGAAGGTTCATCACCGAATTAACCAAAGCCCTCCACCGGACCCTGTCCTGGGCCAACAAAATCCATTTTCCTTCAACTCCTATCTCCCATAGATCCCGCCTGAGATTACCCTCCCATCTACGTCTAGGTCTCCCCAGCAACCTTTTCTCCTCAGGCTTTCCAAAAATACCCGGTGCACACCTCTCGCCCCATCCATGCACTCCACATGCCCCGCCCATCTCACTCTTCTTGGCTTAATCACCCTGAAGATGTGACTGATTTAGACAATATTAAGTCATGCCGTGTGTTTGTCATTACGCGCATAAATTTAAATCTTCTTGTATGTAATCTACGTAGACATTACGTATAAAATATCAATGTAATCTATAAAGTCTTAGAAGCTTCTACTCTGGTAAATCGATTTAAAAAAGTATTACGACAAAAATATGCCATAGAAATTACGTGACCTTTAATGCAGAACCAGACAATTAACAAACTAATTTTTGAAAAAGAAGGCTTCGCTTTTTCATAAACATAAAATTTTCGATTTCTCTCTCTGTAGAACTAAAAGTGCTTAAGAGCTACGTTATTAAGGACTTTCCTGCCTAAGTTACACGTTTATATAAACCAAGATCACAAAATGTATTTTAAATTTATCAAACGAACGAGAGAATTATAGTTGGGAACAGTCACAACAGCTCTAAGTTGTTCTACCGCATTCGTAGATCAGGCCTACATCACGCTACTCACACACTGAAATGTGCAGGATATTCTATGAAAAGACGATTGGAGCTCGGCTCGTCAAAGAATAGCCCACCTCCTTTACTGAACCAGAAGGTTCATCATCGTGTTCAGAAAGACCGCCACCAGGGTCTATCCTGAGCCAGTTCGCTACATCGAGTCCCATCTTCCTAAGATCCATCTTAATGTTATCCTCCCACTGACGCTGAGGTATTCCCAGAGGTCTCCTCCCTTCAGGCCTTGTAAACACTCAACTCACCCTAACAACATCGGGTGAGGAGCTCGTCAAGCATTTTTCTCTATTATCTGTCCCACTCCCGTTTTGGGTCCAAACATCTTCCTCAACACTCTGCTCTGAGAGACCCTCAGTCCATGTTCCTCCCTCAAAGAGAAAGACCACGTTTTGCACCCATAAATTCTTTGCACTGAATAATAGCAAACATTCCCCGGATTTAATCTGCTGTTGCAGGGAGATAATGAGATGGAGATTCGTCGATATTTATTCTTCTAAATCCGAAATAAAAATTCTTCACAGTTCCCCAAAACGCTTTAAAATGTCGATGTATCAAGAGATGTAAAGTTTTAGAATTATTGTTCAGAATACAAACCCCACTTCTTAAGATCCACATATTTTTATTAAGATTCTGAGCTACGAAACACATTTTATTCCTTTAAAATTGTAAAATGTTAATTGCCTACCGGAATATTATTTTACTATCAATGACGCCGTGAACAAACAGAAGTCAATCGAATGTTACTTGAAATTGTGTTAAAAAGAAGACAAGCCTAATTCTTTTACACGAGTTCACAAATGCAGACGAAAACATTAAATGTGATGAACAACAATATTATTAAATAGGAATCCCTTACCTCAAACTTCGTTCAAGTGTACGAGACCACGACGTCCACCGACAATGATCGATCTAATCTAAAATATAATGGAGAAAGTGGAGGGCGGTTTCACAGATTTCTCAATAATTCTTTTATAAGAAAAGTACTTCTGATATTCTAAAATGATTTAACAGCACAAAATTATCTACTCTGCGACGCACTTCTTCTACAAGCGATTCACAGCTCAGCTCTTTCAGCAATGACGAGAGCGGATTGTTGACGGCAATAATGAAACACAACAATGCCGTGTAAACAGATGACGTAATAATTAGTTTCTTAGGTAAAGGAATCGAGTGTAATACGGTTCATTCGGGATATTATACTGCATGTATATTAAACGAGAAAAGAGCCTTACTGCATGCTCAGCCAAGATTGTTGCAGGCGTGGGTTAGAAATTCCAATGCTTTTCTTGCATTGTTATGCACGCAGGAGTTCACGTAAAGGCTGACCATTGTCGGTCCATGTCTACACATTGTTGGTAGTTGAAAAAATACAAAGAGAATCACTCTAACTTATAATTTGGTTACATTCAGTCATAAATTTAAAGAGTCAATAATTAATATTGAATGTGTTCCTTATCAGAAGGAAATAAATTTAAAAATAATGGGAAGGTACATACGGAGGAATTGCAATTTAATTGCCCTTATTGAAAAATAACGTCGGGTTTTATTTTACTTGATTAATTTTAAAAATAATTTTTCAAGGGCCCGAGGCTGTTGACCCCGTCACCTCTGCGCCAGGGAAAATGTTTCAGGGGGCCGCTCGCATTTTGCGGGACCCATGTTTCGCAGTAATCGCCTCTGAAGTTGGCAGATCCCTCTTTTCAAGGAGACTGAGATGGAAATCATAATTGTTATCTCTTTCTGGGTATAATCCATGTCACAATGGAGACTTATATCGCTCATCAACTGAACACGTGATTTCGTTCTGACTTGTTAGGTTCCTGTTTGATTCACTTACATTTCCATAAGACACACATTTTTAATATACAAGAAAGTGTTTCAAAATTTTGAAATTAAACTGAATAATTGTGAGCAGTGTAACTTTTTATTTTGCTGATAAATAATGCAGTAACTTAAAATGGATCTGGATCTCTGGAGTCCAGCGCACAGACGTGGAGACATGGCGGGCCGACGGATCTCCGCGTTGGCACTGGAGATGCTCTGCATATGTAGCAGCCTCGCGTCGGAGGAGCAGACCTCAAGAAAACCAATACTTAGAGTGCAACAAAGTTTTCTGAAAGGAAATGTTTTAGCATTTATCCGGAACAAGAAATATTAAGTGGCGTTTCTTTGAATTCCGTAGGCCAAACTTCCTGTCGGCGACCTTAAGTTCAAGGTAACGAGAAGATGATAAGTAACAACGCAAGTTTTACATTGCGGTCTGCATTTTGTGAAAAGTGCATAAGTCATTCGGAGCGTCGTATTCGCAAAATATCGCCGTGTCCAGAGGAAAAATTACGAAAAACCTTAGAACCTAAAATGTCACATTGCGTGGGAGACGAATTGAATGATAAATATCGACGTTTTGCTTTTTACAAAACTTTCAATAAATTTGTTAAAGCCGGTCAAAACGGGAAATGTACCCGCGGTAAATTACGTAAATTGAATCCAACGTCTCTTGCTCAAAGAGTGCGAGGATGGGGAATCTATTTGTACGGGTTCAGATGACCACAGGCGATTTACTTCAAGCAGGATAGAATTCAAAAATAGACATTTACTAAGCGAAAGTACGCAATTATTTCTGATACCCTTTTAATGACCATTGCATGAATTCGAACGAGGTTATTAATTGGTGTCGCAGGTAGTCGATAGGCCAACCCGAGGTGATGCATTGCTGGATGTTTACCTGGTCCGGCCTGAAAGTTCGCTCACCTCTTGCAGCATTGTACAGGGGATCAGTGACGACAGTGGGGTATTATTAGAAGTGGAATGGGAAGAAAAAAGCTGTGAACCGCAGGTAGAAAGATTAGTCCCCATGTTCCATAAAACAAATGTTTTAGGATTACAAAACTTTCTTCGGGAAAAGTTTAAATTATGGGCTGGAAATGGTAGTAGCGTGGAAGAGATATGGGAAAGTTATAAGGATATAGTCTTCGAGGGTATCGATCGTTTTGTACCTCAAAGAATCCTGAGTAAAAATCCGGATCCGGAATACTATACCAAGGAAGTGAAACTTCTGTAAGTAAAGGTGAGGAGGGTGTGTAAAAGGAGAAAATCTGGAGGGCAGGACCAAGCGGAGCTGAAACGGTTATCCAATTAGTTACTGATAGTGAAAAATAAGGCTCAGGAGACATTCTTAACTTCGGTCTTGCAAAGCGAAGGGAGAAGCTGGACAGAGTTTTACAAATATGTTAAAAGACCTAAGGGTAATAGAGAAACTATTCCTGCAATCAAGGGCGTTAAAGGAAACCTCATCACAGATCAAATAGAAAAGGCCAACTCCCTGAACGCTTATTATGCGTCGATATTCAGTTGCGAACGGATAAATTCGCTAAATAACCATCTAATCCAATCAACAGATTCAGATAAAACGTTTACCATTAGTATCAATATCATAAGGAAACGGATAGCACCATACGTTTCCCTCCCCAATTAATGGTGTTTGTTGGTGATCTTTTCCTTTTGGCTGCCTTCCTTTTCCTAACTATTAACATTTTCAAGAACGCACTTTCCGCGAGCAAAAGGTCACGTTTACCTGACCAAGCCATCGTGGATACTAATGTCTTGCCCCCCCCACGCGTCTCTCACGCAGGACACAACAAGCGATTATCTCGCTTCATATGACACCCGAGGCTGCTTATACAGCTCGCATAGCTCGCTTCTTATCGCTCACGAAGGACATTGTCCCACTGTATTTGGTACGGCCACTCGAACGTTGATAATTCACGTAACCACTGATAGATGCCACAACGAACCACTGTTAACCGCCACAGAATAGTTCATACCTCCAATGATAGATAGCCGCAACAGCAGTTTGAAATGTCACCGATATGTTGCAGCACCAATAATTGTCACAGAAAACTGTAGGCTGGACATCTTTGTGATTTTGAAGTTCGTGGAAGAAAAGGATAGAACGATCAGAGATTCGAAAGAGAAGCAGGTTAGGAAGCATCTATCCCAGTGGCAATACTTTGCAACTCACTGTCTTTTGTTGACCTAGGAGGTGCGTTAGTTTTTATTCTACATGTAAGCAACTGACGCAATTAAAATGTAATTTGATTCTTGGATGCAGAACATGGCAGCACGATGTGCCACTACGTCACCGTAGATGATCGTCTTCTCAACTGAGGACTTCGGGCATCCATCGCTTTGGTATTGCGGATTGTGAATGCAAAGCAAAGCTGTTAACTATACACCATGTAGGCGCTTGGTGGGATCTCAGATTGTAAGAAATCAAAAAGTACGACAATACATTTACTTCCAATGACATTACTTATAGATGATATTTAATTAAAACCTGCTATGCCATACTCGAATAATAAATAACATGTACGCAGACAACAACCTGGGAGATGATCTCACCAAGGCATACCATGTTTCCAAGTCCATTGGCGTTATCATGTATACACAGAGATTAATTCCTAATGGAGTCGTCACCTTCCCATCTCACGATTTTCACAACCCGTTACGTTGGTATTAACGTCTGAAGGATCTAAAAAGGAAGATTATTGACTAAGAACCAACAGCGTAAAGTCCATAACAAGTGTAACGGGTCTGAAAACATCCATGATGACAATATCTCGGAAAATGATGTCATCAGGGCAACCAACATGTAATTTGTAGGACTGCCGATAGATGGCAGCACGCTAAAACAAATGTTGAAGGGATAATAACACCTTTAAGGATTAAAATATTCTTAAAATTATTTTTAAACACTCAATATTTAGCCTTCTAATTGTGATATGTACTAGTCCTCGCAAGAATGATACCAATGCAAATTCCAATCCTTAATCAATTTTAAATCTGAACAGTGGAGCCAATTTGGGATTATAAATATGGCTCACTTGACAGTAAAGTGCTCATTAGTAGAAGTGTAATATTGTCATATAATGTTGCAATCATAGGCTTATTCTCAGTACTTATTCACCGGTTCATTCCTGTTTTCTTTAAAATTGATGTAACACTAAAATAGTGTGCGAATGTAAACGTGTTGCTTATTATATATATATTTGTAGGTTGGTGTCCCTGATTTCACTAGTACGCCATTCTAGATAACGGTGTTTGTAGTTAATGGAGGCGATTGGTAGTAAATAAATTTGTAGATTGTGTGCAAGAGAAGATGAGTTATGTATAGACGTTTATGGCGAGGATGGAATAAAACACAGTATAGCGAAGAAAATCAGGCTGTGTTTACCTATTGCAGTAAGTTATGTAGGGAGTATCTATGTATAGAGATTTACGTTATGCGGGTTTGAAAGTTCTTTGGCATACTTGTCGAATGTTAAGTACACACAGTTTGAGGGAAACGTAACATGATATGATGCCATTATAAACAAGAATACAGAACTGTGTTAAAAGAATAAACACTGGTACGCCTTAATGGATGGTCACATGTAACTGTGTGAGAATCTGAGTTTCACTTTTAATTACATGACATGACATGAAAGTGTAATCCATATAAGCAGCTTTGATTTAAGATTATGCTTTCAGCTATTACACCTTACACAGACCATTATAATCTATTTAAGTGATCTCTATATTGAAAGGTATACCCAAAAATTGTTATTTGGTTTTGACACAAGTTGTTGAGAATGCAAGACTCATGACTGCAGGTAAAATTAAACTTATGTATAAGCTAAATTACAATACATTGTGAAATCTGAACTATTATTAACACATAACTTCTGCCCTTACAGTCTGTTCAGATTAACTGGTTTTCAACCAGTTTGTCATTGTAATGAAGTAGGGAGGTGTGCCTTGCACTTTTTTACATTTTGGAATTTAATATAGCCATGGACTGTGGTTTATGAGAGGTTTGATATTTCCATCTAACTACTGGGGGTAGACTGCAAACAGGCTACAGGTTTTACCCATCATATTCCTTTTATTTTATTTATGTAATTATAATATTTTTTAGTCTCACAAGTAAACAGATCTGGCATAGCTTAGTCAGTATAGTGACTGGGTACGGACTGGGTGACTGAGGTTTGATCCCCGATGGAGGCAGAGGATTTTTCCTCTAGCTTCTGCATCCAGACCATTTGTGGGGCCCACCCAGTCTCCTATCTATGGGTACCGGGGTCCTTTCCCAGGGGTAAAGCACAGCCGGGGCATGATGCTGACCACTCGCCCCCATCTAGTGCTTGATATAGCACTGAAATAGTGTGCGAATATAAACGCGTTGCTTATTATATATATTTGTAGGTTGGTGTCCCTGATTTCATAAGAACACCATTCTAGATAATGGTGTTTACAGATAAAGGAGGCTCTGGATATAAAATCAATTTGTAGATTGTGTGCAAGAGAAGATGAATTATATATAGAAGTTTTTGGTAAGGATGGGATAAAACACAGTATAGCGAACAAAATCTCAACACCTTTATGTGATGCCTGGAGAAAACTCTGCAGAATATACGGAAAGAGCAGAAGTTCCTCTATACCTGGCCTTTCAGTTTGGGGTAACATGATAACATCCCCTTGTGAAGTTGCTGAAACCCTTGAATCTTCATTTGCTTCCATTAGCAGCTGTTTGTGTAAAATCTTATAGCAAGTGGTTAACCACCAATTTACATGGACAATGGCACACGATGGCCACCTATCTAATTCCTAGTGTTCATTCAGATGTCATCACTCAAGAGTACATCACTTGTTCCAAACTGCAGCATTTTACATTATATGTATATAATACATAATGTCTAGGGTTCTAGGCAAAGCTTTCCTATCTTCACACAAAATAAATAAATAAACTGTGGTAAAATAAAGATACAAAAAGCATTTCAATAAAAAATACTTTTCCCTGAACTATAAAGGGAGAATACTGCATAAGTAGTTATGCTTTGCCTAGAACCTAACATACAGAACAAAAATTTGAGAAAAGTTCATGTGTAGCAGATTAAACTTACATCATTTTGGACCTGATGAAGTGGAGTTTCAACAGGTAAATTATCTTTTGCTGACTCAGTTTGGGTGAAATTCTTCAGCAGCCTCTTGATGGTATTCTGTGCATTCACACATCCTGAATACAATTCATAGCTAATGTCTAAATGGTTCAGGCACCTCAAACATATCTGTTTAGGGAGATCATCATCTTCTTTAATCTGATGAAATAATTACCAAACCACTATCAATTCATTTTCCCACTCGACTTCTGCTGTCAGGCTACAGACAGACATATGCTTGTCTAAGCATATCAGTAATAAAAAAAGATAAAATCAGTATTTAATTTAATTTAATAACAGTAACAACAATGTCTCCTTCAATTAATCTGAAATAATGGACTAAAATACTTTCTTACTGTCTGAGACTGCATAGATACGAGTATAAGGCTCTCTTCAAACACCCAAACAGACATTTTCAAACAATACTTTCCAGTCTGTAGCCAGTCAGTATACTGACTGAGCTACGCCAGATCTGTTTACTTGTGAGACTAACAAATATTATAATTATATAAATAAAATAAAAGGAATATGATGGGTAAAAGCTGTAGCCTGTTTGCAGTCTACCACCAGTAGTTAGATGGAAACATCAAACCTCTCATAAACCACAGTCCATGGCTATATTAAATCCCGAAATGTAAAAAAATGCAAGGCACGCCTCCCTACTTCATTACAATGACAAACTGGTTGAAAACCAGTTAATCTGAACAGACTGTAAGGGCAGACGTTATGTGTTAATAATAGTTCATATTTCACCATGTATTGTAATTTAGCTTATACATAAGTTTAATTTTACCTGCAGTCATGAGTCTTGCATTCTCAACAACTTGTGTCAAAACCAAATAACAATTTTTGGGTATACCTTTCAATATAGAGATCACTTAAATAGATTAGAATGGTCTGTGTAAGGTGTAATAGCTGAAAGCATAATCTAAAATCAAAGCTGCTTATATGGATTACACTTTCATGTCATGTCATGTAATTAAAAGTGAAACTCAGATTCACACACAGTTACATGTGACCATCCATTAAGGCATACCAGTGTTTATTCTTTTAACACAGTTCAGTATTCTTGTTTATAATAACATCATATCATGTTACATTTCCCTCTAAATGTCTGTACTTAACACTCGACAAGTATGCCAAAGAACTTTCAAACCCGCATAACGTAAATCTCTATACATAGATACTCCCTACATAACTTACTGCAATAGGCAAACACAGCCTGATTTTGTTTGCTATACTGTGTTTTATTCCATCCTCGCCAAAAACTTCTATACATAACTCATCTTCTCTTGCACACAATCTACAAATTAATTTTCTATCAGTGGCCTCCATTATCTGCAAACACCGTTATCTAGAATGGCGTTCTTGTGAAATTAGTGACACCAACCTACAAATATATATAATAAGCAACGTGTTTACTTTCGCACACTATTTTAGTGCTATATCAATTGTGATTATATAACCTTCCTGCATGATTAGTTAGAAAGAAAATCTTGCAGACCTAACTCCATATGCGATGATCTTATTTTGGCACGACTGTCTGACCGTCTATCCAGCGCATACTTTTGTTCTATTGACATGGTAATTATTTTAATATTTGCCCATTATAATGGTCTCTAGGAAAATTTTTAAAGAAAACAGTAATCAAACATTGAATAGGTACTTAATGAAACAGTTATTTATATTTTGAAATGTGGTAAGCCATTTTTGAGAAGCTTGGAAAGTATTGTTTGAAAATGTCTGTTTGGGTGTTTGAAGAGAGCCTTATACTCGTATCTATGCAGTCTCAGACAGTAAGAAAGTATTTTAGTCCATTACTTCAGATTAATTGAAGGAGACATTGTTGTTACTATATAATAATTTTATTCACCGTCTTTACACAAGCTTATAGATTGTTAAAATCACATAAAATTATAACATTTCTTCATTTGATATTGTTACATTTTAAAATGACGACATGTTTCGATGTTCATCCCATCATCGTCAGGTCTATCAACAGATTTTAATTTTAATTGATAGACCTGACGATGATGGGATGAACATCGAAACATGTCGTCATTTTAAAATGTAACAATATCAAATGAAGAAATGTTATAATTTTATGTGATTTTAACAATCTATAAGCTTGTGTAAAGACGGTGAATAAAATTATTATATTGAAGAACACAAGCATGACGCAATTAAGATATAAATTGTTGTTACTGTTATTAAATTAAATTAAATACTGATTTTATCTTTTTTTATTACTGATATGCTTAGACAAGCATATGTCTGTCTGTAGCCTGACAGCAGAAGTCGAGTGGGAACATGAATTGATAGTGGTTTGGTAATTATTTTATCAGATTAAAGAAGATGATGATCTCCCTAAACAGATATGTTTGAGGTGCCTGAACCATTTAGACATTAGCTATGAATTGTATTCAGGATGTGTGAATGCACAGAATACCATCAAGAGGCTGCTGAAGAATTTCACCCAAACTGAGTCAGCAAAAGATAATTTACCTGTTGAAACTCCACTTCATCAGGTCCAAAATGATGTAAGTTTTATCTGTTACACATGAACTTTTCTCAAATTTTTGTTCTGTATGTTAGGTTCTAGGCAAAGCATAACTACTTATGCAGTATTCTCCCTTTATAGTTCAGGGAAAAGTATTTTTTATTGAAATGCTTTTTGTATCTTTATTTTACCACAGTTTATTTATTTATTTTGTGTGGAGATAGGAAAACTTTGCCTAGAACCCTAGACATACGTACCGGGTGGTTATAAGTTATTGAGCGCATTTCGTAGATGAATTAAAAAAAGAACACAATAACGTAGCGACCTCTGTTTTGTTTCAGATGATAGAGCAGCTAAAAGAGTTTGTTGCTGACCTTGGCCGACCATAGGTGGCGCGGTTGGGTACCAAAATGGCTACCATGCAGGAGAAAGCGATGCACATTCTGTGGTTTCATGAAAACAAATCTGTAATAACTGTTCAAAGACGGTTTTGTTCAGAGTACAACTATGATCCTCCTAGTAAGAACTCCATAAATCGTTGGTATCAGCAATTTAAGGATACAGGAAATGTAGAACATAGGAAAGGTGCTGGCAGACCACAGGTCTCCGAAGACGTTGGTGATTGAGTGAGAGAAGCTTTTACGAGAAGCCCAGGTAAATCAACTCGTCACGCGAGTTTGGAATTGGGAATACCTCGATTGACAGTTATGAAGGTTATGCATAAGCTCTTAAAACTTCATGCATACAAAATCCAGTTGTTGCATGCAGTACAAGTTGATAAACCACGTCGTTATATTTCGCCGTGTGCATCCTTGATGAAATCGACCAAGATAACTCTTTCTTAGAAAAATAATCTTCTCTGATGAAGCAACCTTCCACGTTTCCGGTTATGTTAACTGTCACAATTGTCAGATTTGGGGTGCAGAAAACCCTCATGAAGTTCGAGAGAAAGAACGAGATAGCCCAAAAGTTAATGTGTGGGGCGCATTGGCTGTAGATGAAGCGATCTGACCATTCTTCTTCATCAAGCCTACAGTGACTAGCACTACATACCTCAACATGTTAAGAGGGTTATGCAATACCACAAATGGAACACTGACAACTGAACGTTTACTTCCAGCAAGATGGCGCACCTCTACACTGGGGTTTAATTGTTTGGAACTTCCTACAGGAAAAATTTCCTGAATGTTGGATTGGCCGCGGAGGACCGATTCCCTGGCCACCTCAATCCCCCGACATTACACCCCTGGATTTTTTCTTTGGGGGTTTGTCAAAGTCAGGGTGTACACAAGGAATGTTCGCGACATTGGTGAACTAAAAAGACGAATCAGTGGAGTCATTGGAGGAATAACTGCCGAAATGCTCCGTAAGACATGGCGTGGAATTGAATACCACCTGGATATTTTATGTGCCACACATGCAGCTCATGTGAAAGTTTATGAAAGTGGTAAAATGTTGTAAATAAAACTATTTGAAATGGCCTATTAAAGAAAACAACATACACGTGAGTACTTTACTTTATTCTTTTTATATTCATCTCTGAAATGCGCTCAATAATTTATAACCACCCCGTATATTATGTACATATAATGTAAAATGCTGCAGTTTGGAACAGGTGATGTACTCTTGAGTGATGACATCTGAATGAACACTAGGAATTAGATAGGTGGCCATGGTGTTCCATTGTCCATGTAAATTGGTGGTTAACCACTTGCTCTAAGATTTTACACAAACAGCTGCTGATGGAAGCAAATGAAGATTCAAGGGTTTCAGCAACTTCACAAGGGGATCTTATCATATTACCCCAAACTGAAAGGCCAGGTATAGAGGAACTTCTGCTCTTACCGTACATTCTGCAGAGTTTTCTCCAGGCAAAATGTGAAGGTGTTGAACTTGATGGACAGGAAACTTATGCTTCCCATGATATTCATTTCACATCATGAGCAATAGAGCAAGCTGTTGCTCATAGCCATTTAAAATTGACCAAATGATAACTTTTTCATTTCTAGATTTGATCAGGAGCTATAGTATATTACCTAAATATAAGTTTTCATAAGAAAGCTTGATGTTATGCGTTTGCAAGGTGTTTTCACGTGAAACAGCTGAAAATCTCTTCTAGTCATATTACACTATCGTAGAGTCTAGAATGAGTACATAGTTTTTCATCATTGTTATCTGATAACTCTGCATACTTACGACTAGTGAAAGTTTTGTTCTGAACACATTATTGTACAATGTACAGATTGGATGCAACAAAGACCATAAAATTAAACACACCCGGGCTTTGATTAGTTAAAGAAACTGTGTTGATAATATTCTGTGAAATACTGAAGTCTGTCTGACTTTGGTGACAGCCCAGCATCTGAGGCCAATCTTGACTAAATATGTGCTGAAGTTTTGAAACTTTTTTACCTGCTGTGTATGGTGTGTTTCTGTGCATGTGCATAAATGGTATATCTGGCATGTGCTTGCAATAGATGCTACATGATACAACTCATAATTTGACAAAGTTTTTAATAATTTTTTCAGGCAAATGTTATTGCACAGCAGCAGCCTACTGTGAGCTGGAGTAAACCTTTCATGAAATTTGGCAAAACTATAGTAAAACTGCAAGATATATCCAGTAAAAAGAGAAGTAATGAACCAAGACCAAAAGTAAGATGATTTGAAACTGAAAGACATCATAACCTGAATTTGGAATGTGGTAGTGGTGATTCTAATGGTATTGGTTCCACATTGCCATCTGTGTCATTAGATGATGATGAAAGTACACAGACCCCTCAACAGGTTTCCCAGTTTGGTCCACCAACTGAAGATTTGTCACAATATAATGTGGTTCCATCCAGTGAGATGTATGTACAACGGCTTCAGAACAGCAGCAGTTTAGGGCAACTGGTATAGTGTCTAAAGCATCATCAGTTGGCCGGCATGTAGTGAATATTCCTACAAGTACAGGATCAAAGATTTTAGGAACTTTTCCTAGTGTAGGAACCCAGTCAGAATCTGATGTGGCAGTGACATTGAATGAGCAGTCAGTATGTGATTCCTTCATCTGTGGATTTTGCTGTACCAGTTATTATTCAACAACCAATGCATAGCGCTGTAAGACGGCCACAGATGTACATCCCAAATTCTGTAAACAGTTTATCAACAGGCAAGCAGGATGGTTCAATTGCTGACAGCTTGAATTCTGCCAATCAGTTGAAAAATCAAACGTCACTGTTACTGCAAAAGATGGTGGAAGTTAAATTGCAGGAAATTAAACATGTAGAGAAACAAACACCAAAACATTAGTTCAATCAGCTTTAGCAGGCAAAACAGCATCTGCTATATTCTTTACCAGAGAATGGAGAAACTACTCTGTGTGCAATTGCACCTGTTACAAAAGCCAAGACTCAAGATATGATTTCAAAACCAGGTCTTAGTTTCATGTTCCCTGCTGACAGTGTACGACTAAACCGACCCCCAAATGTATTAATTACAACTTCCAGTAATGTGGTGCCTTCTCAACAACAAAACACATGGTCTCTGACCACTTCACCTTCTTCAGTAGGGAAGATTAAAACCAAAACAGCTTCATTGTTACAATTACCTGCTGAAGCCAGAAAAATAGCACATGTGGCTCCAAGACTGTCAGCAAAAAGTTGCCAGATTAATGTTTCTAATGCCATTCAAAACAGTTCATCTTTTGGTGTTAATCAGCAGGTAGTGGATTTGGAGAGGGAGCGTCTGTCCTCAAGGTATGGCAACAAGAACATTTAACTAGTAAATTATTTGATGATGTTGTGTGCAAGGAACCCTGTATTTACAATTTAATGTTGAAGATGAAAAATTTCAGGAAATGCGTAACTCATAAACTTTATACAGAGTTGACCAAATCTAAGGTAACCACATTTTAACAGGACTTGTCACACATCTTTTGCCCACCAGAGCGCATTGTATTCTTGGGGAATGTCCTACAGACTTCCACTTGCAAGCCAAATTAACAAATCTTGCGGCTGTTCTATTTTAATGCATCTTGGTACAAGTTCCTCATCATCTTTGTTTTGACAGAGTAATGCTGTGATAACAAAGACTTACTTTGTGTCCGTGCTGTTAGCTGACACAGGTCACTACTTTTTAATTACTGATGGTGTGCAATATTTTGTAGGCAAAACACATGATAACTACGATAAAATTAATAATCGTAGTTATCATGTTCTTTTGTTGTATTTGGTTTTAGCAGTGTATTTTGTATGTGCGTCCAAACAGTGAATTGCAGAATGTTAGGCATAGAGGAGAGTTCTTATTGGGATTTTAGGAGTAAGTGCCTTCTTAAAGCTGAGATGGAAATTACAGGGTCATTTTTAAAACGGAAGACTTGTGCTTTCAGGAACTGAAGTAAATCGCATATTTGTAAGGATTATTTGTGGCTACATTTAGCGTAATGTTATCCATTGGTATATGCATCACATTGTTGTGCTTTCTCCAATTTAAGGTTGATGAGACATTTACACTTTGTTTCACTGTTATTAGTTTTTTACTGTGTTAAAGTTGTTAGTTTCTTCCATATTTAATTATGCCTTTCTTGGGGTTCTTTAAAACATTACTTTTAATAAGATTGAAATATTTCATTCATTAAGATAATTTGTACTTTATTATTTGCAGTGCTTCCTGTTCATGCCCAGGGTGTTTCTTCAGAAGATAATGGAACAGCTGCTACCAGTGCAGTTAATGGCACTGTGACAGGAGCCACAGTTGCAAGAATTCCCACTGCAGGTAGTTCAGTCAGTTTGGGAGCCCCTACTACACTCTCCAGGGTTACACCAACAACAACAACATCCTTAATGGGTGTTGGATTGCATGCTCTGTCTCCTACTGTTACGACTTTAAGTACTGATACAGGAGTGCCTACTGAATCCAAACTGGAAATAATGATCCCGGTTTCCTCTTACATTATCAGTTTGCTAACACCCACTGTTTCAGCTTTACCCACAAGTGTGCAGACTTCAACTTTGAATACGGTAACTTCCATCACATCTTCTGCTAACTGTATGCCAATTTCAGATTCAGCGTCTGTGTTACTCGCAGTTAAAGACGTCCCTGATGACTACTGAGAAAACTTCCAGGAATGCAAATGTCACTACAGTCTGCTCTCCCACTGCCACCTCTGCAATTGCTGCCAGCAACATGACTGCTGATGATCACTGAAGAAAATACGAGACATCTTTGTCAGTACTGCAACAAAACTTTTCCAGAAAACATCATTGTACATCACAGAAAACTTCATTTCAGATAGTGTTTCTTCATTTGCATAGCATGTGGTAAAAACTTCCGCACAGAAGTTGGTTTAGAGAAACTTAGGTGTGAAGGCTCTGCGGATTAAGCAAGATGATTTTCTCGCTGCAAAGAGTGTGTGACGTACATGCCTTTCCTTTGTTCTTCTCTTTTATGAAAAATATGTGGACACTCTTATTTCAGAATTGGCAATTTGTTTATACAAGTTACTAGCTGTGAACAGATGGTATTATGATGTAGCATTTATATTTAACTGCATTTACTTCATTAGTCATTCTGAAACTCTTATACTGTGTAACACTTTCTTAAAGTAAAATACCACTTGCATCCTATAGATGTAAAGTTAAAACTTTCAAATAAAGCTCTTAATTTGAGACTGCATTAAGTAAATTTGAATAGAGAGTAATATCTAAGTTAAACTAGCACTTTGTAAAGTAAAACTTGGTTCATGCGAAGTCTTTCAGTGTAATGGGCTACAGTTCTGAGCTTTGCATGTGCAGCATTATAAAAGTATATTTCTATTATAAAATGACAAACAGTTCCTGAATTAGGACCATGTGCTTACCACCACTGTCAGCTGGGAGGTACTTGCGCATAATTTTTGTTTTTATTTTCATGTGATTATGGAGCCCTCATACTGTCAAAAGGAATGTTTGTCCCAGTCCATTCCTGTTCAGCAATGGACTGGAGAAAGTCCAGTTTGAAAAGTATGTTTTAAAGAGAATGAGAAGTGTCATTCCATTTTATGATGTATGATATGAAAATATTTTATGAAATGTTTTACAGAAGATAATCAGTGCCGTTATTTTTCCAATCATGGGTTAAGCATTTGGTCTTGTAAATTTTTATACACGGTTTACTTGTTAACTAATTGATATTACTTCGGGCAGCACAGTGTAAACAAATCGTGTATCACCTCACTTTCTGTTGTAAAGTACAATTGTTTTATTATTCGGCCGAGTAAGATCTGTCTGTGTGTGTCTGTCTACGCCATTTACTACATAATCAGAGTGCGATTCCCAGCAGGGGCAGACCAGCTCTGGGGCCCACATGGCTTCCTACATAGTTCATACTGAAAGCTCTTTCCCCTCGGATAAATCATTCGCCAGTACTGGCGTCCTACAAACATGGCACACTAATCTAACCGTAAGATCCATGAAACGCAGGAACTTCCATAACAGCGGAGTGGCTATCATGTCGTCAAGAAAGCTCTGATTAGCATGAAAGATAAGGAAAGAAAAGAAAAGTAGTTACATCAACCAACTACTTTACCACTATTAATGTCTGTAGTTATTTACTTTGCCGAACGCATTTCGGCTCCATGAAACATTCTAATTATTGCATCGTAAAACGTCAATAACATAGATCAGGGGTGGCCAACCCGCGGGCCGCATGTGGCCCGCCTTGAACATTTTTCCGGCCTGCGAGATTCATCACACTTTTACAAAATATATTTATTTTATAATGGCCAAAGTAGTGAAAACCAATGTATTAAAAAAAATACATTATTTGTGCATCCATATATTCAAAAATTATCTGTCGAAATTATGAGAAAAAATTAACTTTGATTTTAAAATAATATTCTTGCGAATATATGACAGATATTGCCTGTTTTATTCATGAGTTTACAGTTATGAGTTCGCAGAATAATTAATATGGGGATATATAATTTTATATGTGGCCCGCGGAGTTATGATGCATTTCCAAAGTGGCCCGAAAGATCATTTGGGTTGGCCACCCCTGACATAGATATTGAAATTAACCGTCGGACGCCCGGAGAGAATAGTTTGTCCCATAAACGAATTCAGATCATTGCCATTCGAGGTTTTTACGTCATAGTTTTCTTTTGATTATTTTTAAGGGGGCACATGCCACATGAAATATTAACCGTGATTGTACTCAGGTTTGGAGGAAAGAAACTTTTCTTATCCATAACGCCCAGAGGGGACAACCTATACCAAAGTAAAGTTCCCTCAGAATTTTGAGACACCACATGGCAACCCATTGCCTGACCCTTCCGTTCCTAACCCACTCTGAACGTCATCCTGTAGCATCTGCCCATAGTAGGTGTCTTAGTCTTGTTTGCAACATAAAGAATTATTAGCAGAGCTGTGCAGAATCTCAGATCATGACTCGGATATGGTGAGGTACCTATCTCTTGGTAATTCATCTGTTAAAGTTTTCTCATTCTGAATCAAGCGATACAGTGATGTTTTTACTGACGCACAGATTGCTGTTTCTTGATATGATGATAAAAGAACAAGAGGCACTGTGAGGAGCAGTGCTGCTGTTGGTCACAGTGGTTTAATTTTGGAATGGGATGCATGCAGGTCTAACATTGAATTTAGTTTCAACTTGATCATTGCGCAAGGAATGAGGAAAAAAAACCTCAGTCAAGTTGTCCGGTTGTAGGGCCTTCCATATGCACAATGACTTCTAGCCAGCAGTTTGGCATTCAAATAATTACATTAACCCCGGAGGTAGTTCTTGAACGTGCAGTTATTTTATTTTAACTTAATACATTTTTTGTAATTACACATTTCTATTGATATTCTTTTGGATGAGTAACAATTTATGTTTTAAAGGAAGACAAGCCATCCTGTAACAGATTTTCTTTTTTCACTACTTTTTGCCACAAAGTTAATTACATCCATCTACAGTGCATCGTCCATCCCTGGTCTATTCCTGCTGATTATCTCTGTTACTTTGCATTCTTGATTTAATCCAGTGTAGCAAATTGTGAGTACTTATGGACTGGACACTCAACAGTGCCCTCAGAAGTTTGATTGGTTAAAACAATCAATGAGATCTAATTCTATTTGTGGGATGGGCAACAGAGAACTTGTATAGTTTCAAAGTATAAACAGTTTTGTTTGTATGCATGATTTTATATATTTATATCACACTGCAGGGTATGCAAGGTTTTACGACTTTGTCTCGTATCGACAATATTTATTTAGGTATACATACAACTTTAAAGGTAATCAGATGCCTCTTTAACCAACAAATTATAATGCTATGGTGACTTATTGGTATTTATTATAATTACATTAGATTTGTTACTGATTTTATAACATTCATGTACCATGGAAGTTCCAAATCTTACAAACAAAAAAATTTTATGATTTGAGGTTTTCACAGCAGTGAGTATGAAGATTTCTGTCTCATGGGTTGTTGCGCCCTGATAACGGAAGCAGTATGACCTCTGAAATGTTGGTAAACATCTACCATGCTACACGGTGCAACAACCAAGAAGACAGAAATCTTTAAAAAAACTTGTTGATTCATTGCACAGTGTTGTAATACAAGGTGGTTACCCTGCTCAGTCTCTTACAATTAACAAATACAAATAACAGTATTAATAAGGAGCTGTTGCCACCTAGCCACTAAACTGAACACTTCAAAAGGCTTTACCTCATTTGCGTATCTTAATCAGGTGGATGAATGGGCTTTGCCTGTTTAATTTCATAGTGGGTAAAATATCTTCCTACATTCAACCTGTGAATGATTTTTAGGCCTTATTGACTCTTCCATTGGTAATTTTAGAAAGTAATTTACTGCCTGCATCAGTTAGTGTTAACTTCCAAATTTGTTGTGAATATTTCTTCTAAAATATCTACAAATATGTTTACCTCTTTTATCATTTTTTGCAATTCTTCCGTTGTGCTTTAAGGGCAGAATTTTAGAGTGCACATTTACACTTTGCACTGTGTGTAAGCCACGGATCTAGCCTTGAGGGTTTCATAAAATTTTGGCTTTGTATAAAATGACATGTTGAGAAAAGGTCCACCGGTTAAATGCGTCAGGAGGCTTGTTACCACAGTTAAATTGCCTGCTCCATACATAGCCAGGTATAATGAGGGGAAGACGTGGAATGCTTTGGAGGTGTCTCTGTGGTTAAAATGCTATTCAGTCTTTCCTTGTGATAAAGTTGTTGACCACTAGTTTATAGTTATAAAAAGCTGACAGACCTGTTCATTTCCCTCCTGATGAGGTTGCAGAGAAGAGACCTCTGTATTTTGAGTAAAGCTCCCCAGTCTTGCACAGGTCAGCACAGTTTGGTTCGAAGTGTCTTTCATTTTGCCACAAGCAGTATCCTTCCAAACAGTGCATGCAAATGGCAGGCCTGGCAGTTTGCTGCTACACAATAAAACTGTTAATACAAGCACACTAAAGCAGTATAGTGTAGCCCCTATAGCAGAGGTTCCCAAACGTTTTTACCTTGTGTCCCCCCTTAAAACATTTCATAAATTTCACGTCCCCCTTCCAGAACAAGTGCAAGCAAACAGATTTGACATAAAATTGAGCTATGAGTGTACATTTATTTATAATTTAGTATGTATTATTCAATGCATTTAATTTAAAAAACTGTAATAAAATATACGCTTTGTATCTGGATTAGTGGGATGGGTTCCTAACTGTAAATAGACTTATATTGCCGTTTACTTCCTAAAACCACCGATCCTGTATGAGTCTGAATTCTACAGCACTGTAAGACAACTAAACTGCCTCAACCAAGCAAAGGATTTTAAAAATGTTTCTCCATATTTCGTTAAAAAAAGTTTTTCATACAAACAACATGGCCCCCAGGGGGGCGTGCCACAAACTTCGGGAACCTCTGCCCTATAACATTCAACAGTAATTTTAATATACTGTATATAAGACAGATGTGAAGATTTATGACTAAATAAAACCTTACGTTCATGAACAGAAGTGTTGTCTTTGTCTTCCCAAGCAGTCTTCGGAATGACAACCGCCAACCGAAGTGCAAGTATGAAGATGGCTGTTTTTTGGTTTGTTGTACCATGTACTTACATGGTGCAATATCCCAGAAGACAGCCAGCTTCATACTCATCGCCATGAAAACCTGAACTCTCACCAAGTACTAATAGCTTGTTCTGAATTGTTTTGGGGTAATTCATTTGATAACAGCCTTGTGCAGCTTTGTCTTGCTTTAAAAAAACTGAATTAAAACGATTCCATTTGCCCTTCAAAAAATGAACGTTCAGGTAGTCTCAGAACGTGAAGATTTTAAATGCTATTCCATACATCATCCTCAATGTTCTGAAGCCTACTGGGTTTAATTCTGCATGAAAATTCTTTGTCAGTTTTATCAGGTCACCTTTGAAGTGGCAATGTATGACTACAGACTGGATTACAGATGTGATTAAAAATTGGTTTTTATTTTGCTCCGAGTTACCAGTAAGCTGACACTCAACATCAGGAGTGGACAAGGATATCAGAGATGTGTTAACTGCAGCGTCTGAGTGTAATGAGATTCATTTTAGTTTTGTTTAATTACTGTCTGAAGTATATGACAGTGAATTCATTTCATAAACAATCATGTCAAATTTGGGTGGCTCAGAGGAAAATCTTGCAGAAAACAAAGACATGTGCATTTAGCCCCTCAGATTTAGTTCCTTCCTGGGTGTTATGTACCGCCACAGTCGTTCCTATATTTTGGGCATCAGAGGGGCATATCAGTGGTGAGGCTGACCCCTGAATCTGCTTAGTATAAGTTGTTCAGCTTGTGTGGGCATTGCCTGATATTTTGTCAAGGCTCAATATTTTGGTGATGAAGTGCTGTCTGATTCCATACTTACTCCAGATCAATAAATGTCCTTAGGATGTTTAGTCAAGATTGTAGATTTATCAACAGCTGTCTCTTATTTCTTAATAAAATCATCTTTGAAAGGTTTTCTTGAATTAATGTTTTAAAGTGAAGGGTGAATGATGTCCAGTACTCACATGATGCCTGAGGGATCTAACCTTAACCATCCTGACAACTGGAGTTTACTCAGCACAACCAGTGCATAAGAAAATAATAACCGCTACAGCAGTCATGCAAAATACAGGGAGGATGTCAAGTACCCTGGACCAGTTAATAAACCAGGTTAAGGCCCTGTTGTAATTTTAGGTTAATGTTGAGTTTCATTGTATGGCCATGTGTGCAGAGTACAGGGAATAGGCGTGTTGTTGCAATAATCACCCAAACACCCGTTAAGATAATTTGGCGTTTTACTATTCAAACAATTCTACGCAATTTCTATCATAGTAAACAAAAATGTGAATATAATCCAAAACCTAGTAAGACTTTATTACATTTTTAGTTAAACAAATAATGTCTATTGCAGTCTTGTGAGTCTTAAATTATTTTGCTTTGGTAATAATATGTAAATGTGTGTAGGAACTAGTATTTAATTTGATCTGTAATGTACACTTGTACACTAGAAATCATCTATTTTGAGGTTAAAGGTGTAATACATCAGGTTTGGTTAAGTATTATCTCAGCTAATTGTTAGAGGTCCAGAGGTTTATAACCTTTTGTTGTGCTAGACGCAACTTAAATGATCGTCAGTGAAATGTTATGGATATATTTGTTATATGTAGAAATTGCATCACAGTGTTGGGAGTAATGAAAGTTGACATTTGGTAATTATTTCGGTAGGTTATTAACGTTTAGTGACATGTTTGAATTTCATCCAACTCTGGTGTTACAAATAATGTGTAATGTAAGCATCTTATTATGGTTTTTCCGTGCATGTACTTTAATACAATTTGCCTGTTTTCAGTGAATATTTTCAATATTCATGAAAGCTATTCCAAGTTTTGAAGCTGTGACTGTGGATCCTGTAATTGTGTTACACGGAATAGTAATTTCACTTGTGAAAGATATCTGCTTCCTCTCATCATGATAGATATACAAGAATAGCATTCAGGCCAAGAGCTACTGTTGCAGCAGATAAAAGGTGCAGAATTAATTCTTCCATAGAACTTGGAAACAGGGCAGTTGTATGCATATCATGCTGTTCAACCCCATTATGCAACCACATGGCCATTTGCAGTCACTCATGTTATTCTACTATAAACAGTGTTCATAACTTTAACATTTTCCAGGCATTAGTTGCGTTACAAACTTATCTGAAAAGGGGGAAACAGTTTTTGGTGCTTCAGACGCAGTAACTTTGTGAAATTTGATGACTTCAGTAAACTGTCTGAAGAGCTAACGGACGATGCTGTTTATAAAATCTGAGGTTAGAGTTGTGTTAGTTACAATTGTCTTGAGTGTTTCTGATCCGAGAATTTTCTATAGTGTGGCTTTAGATTAGTTCTAGTTTTTAATGATTTTGTGGGCAGTATTCACATATATACAATACTATTATTGGCTAGGCACATGAATTTTGATATGGCGATAGATTATAAACATTTTGACAAATTTAGTATGAAATGTTTTTTATATGTTTTACAGATCTCACACACACAGATATAGTGCAAACAAATTTTTATCTCAGTTTTGACACAGCAGAAATTATGAATGGAAATAATTACATTTTTCTGGGGGGGGGGGGGGGGGGGGGGGGAGTAGGCTAATTGCTTTTATCAGTATCTTCCTGATTTCATGGGCCGTTTCAATCACGAAACATGCCATTTATAGTGAAAATGTATTTGAAATTTGTGTTGTAACCATGCATGTAGTATTGCAATTAACCTACATTGTTTTATACAGGATATGATAAAGCCAATATAAATTTAGTGTCTCTGCATAACCACTGTGCTATGAAGGCTAGATTAGTTTTAATATCCAAGGACAGTTCAGTATAATTATCATGTAATAATTTTCCGATAATTATTGTAATAAATACATTTTTTGAAAGTTTATTTATTTAAATCTTACAATTACTCACTATATGTTTGGTATTTCGTTTTATAAGGAACTCTATCAATTGGCGAATTTAAGAAATTTTGAATGAATTGTAACGTTCGTTATAGCGAATGTTCGTAAATTGAGCGTTCGTAAACAGGGAGTTTAGCTTCGAGTATTCGATGTTTCTATCCAGGTTATAGGATACCCAAGGAGGGAAATGGGTCAGAAAATGTGCGGGGGCCCATTACTTAATACCTTCCCAACAGATGGCAGAGCAATTCACTTATCTTTACATTAGTTCATGTCCTCGCCAATATATGGCGCGGCAGTTCACTTATCTTTACATTAGTTCACGTGTCTACTAATAGAGGACAAAGCAGGTCACATAGCTTTGGGATGTCGATGTTTCTATGCGTGTTATAGGATACCCAAGGAAGTAAATTGGTCTGAAAATGTTCGCGGGGTCATTACTCTATCAACTGATAATGTTGCGTATCCATTAATTAAATATGACGGATGTTTAGAGAATATTCTCGACTTGTTTTAAAGTAACTGTGAAGAACCAGGAAACTGGGGATATCCGATGCCAGTATGTTAGTCTACTGCGGTTGGAAGAAACAGAAATTGAATCGATTTTTTTAGATTATGGTGACGCAGAGTTGCATTAATATCACAGGCTGCTTTGAATGAGGGGATGTTAAGTGTGTTATGAATTGTGAATTTGTGAATGATATTAAGGAACTGCTAAGGAATTTGCGTCGGATAAGTTAGAAATTGTCTCGTACAAGATTCGAACTGAATATCGCTTATGTAACCTGTCGGCATTATATACTTTTTGTTTCTGAACTTCGTATTTTTACTTTCGTTAAGGTACGAAGATTTCTGGCGTTGATTCTGATTCTGCCTCAGATAATTAATTGATTTGATAATTGTTCCTGTGCTCAAGCGTCATCTTCACGCTTCGGCCAGCTTGACCATCGGTGGGCACGGGATACCAGGCTAGGTGGGCCCCAGAAAGAGACTGAACGCAGAGAGGGAGGGAACTTCGCCCCATAGGCAACAAAAAACCAGGATCACGATCTACTATGGCCGCCAGATACGGAGTGTTTCGAACAAGAATTCGCGGACAGCCGACATGGGGGTGATTCTCCGACTTTTGGGTTGGGCGCGGGGCATTCAATTCCTGACTGTGAGAATAATAAATTGTTCAGAAATGTGTGTTTGTCAGTTCTAACTAGGCTATTTATTGTGTAAGGAAAATTGAATTTGCCATTCGATCCGCCTCTCTCTGTGAATCCGCTGTTGCGTGAAGCGTTGGGTTTTAATTTTCTGAATATCAAGAATTAATTAAAGTTTCTGCTGCTTTCGATCATGGCTTTGAATTGAATTGGTAAGAAAATGTGTACAGGGAAGCGAGCGGAGTTTATACAAACAAAATTATTTTTAACTTACGAGGAAATGCAATTAATAAGACAGTGATCAGAATCAACTTTCGTGTTAACAGGGCGAAAAATTTCATTCACTGGGTGCAGTAATTTATTTGTCGCGAATTTAACTATTCTGTGAAATATTAAGCACAGCCGAAAACGTCTGGAATGGACGTTGTAGAAATGTATTTATTTTTGTGTATGTGTTCAGTATATTGATAAGACCTTGAGGTATTCATCATTGTTTATTTATTATAAATTTAATTAGCCATTTATGAGAAGGTATTTGACTTGGATTTATAATATTCTCCTCGCTTCACACGTTGCCAAAGTTAGAGTCCACTCACGCCATCTTGTATCATTATTCAGGCCGTAACAATAGGCCAAGGTCACGATTAACAGGGCACTAGTTGTTTGGTGATAAATACAGGGTATATAAATAAACTTGGAGAGTTTCTCTTTCTATCGGCATGTCCTGTGTTACCATCCATTGGACCATTCGAGTCCAGCGATTTTTTGTAATGTGTCAGGGAATTATGAATGACTCTGCATAACTTGAAGAAGGTGAAAGGACACAAATGCACTACCCAAAAATCGATAAGCCCAAAAGCTGCCATTTTCGTGGATTTCAACGTTGTGCTTAACAACAGACATCGCTCCAGGTGATGAAGTCATTTGCTTATTTAATTAACACTTCTGCCACTCTAAGCTATAATCGTTGTCATTGTGAAAATGGACAAAAATATTGCATATTGATTATTGAGGACGTTACCACAGTGCGTCTCGCTGTCAGTTCACTATTACCTCAAGAAGGACTAACAAGCCAAAGCATGTTGTAACAATACGTACTTGTTAACATTAGCAGCAACTCTTGAAAAAGTTTATCGTTGGTAATGTGATGAAATCACAAGTTACTTGTTTAATGAATGCGATTTTGATGCTTATGTAAGTAAGGCAAATTTTTCATTAAAGCTTAAATATTTGTGGACATTATGTACATAAAATAAATTTAATAAGGTTCATACTCAATAAAACTTGTTTGGTTGGTTACATTTCCCCAACCATGTGGAAAGCAGGTCTTGGGTCAAGTTCAACTGTTGTGCAACAACAGCATCAGGTCAAATTAATACAAGAATGTTATAAACCACAACAGCCTGTGATAATATTAGTGCAAGAATGGTTTAAGGTGCAAAGACCTTAGATGACATTTGTGCAAGAACACTTCTGGAATGTCAGTATACTCCAATAATTGTTTCTTTTCAATCTTGCTACAACACAAAACTATCTTAAAAACTTCTAACTTTAGCTAAATTAATTGTTTGCCAATCAGTAAGTAATTTTCTAAGGAAAACTTGACTCTGGTGTTCTTTAAGCACCACATCATGAAGATATATATATATATATATATATATATATAAGTTACAAAGTCTTTTCAAGTATTTTCAGAAGACTTGCTTAATATGACTTCTTCTTGAGAACCCTATGACATAACACTGTCATAGAACCACAAATTCGATGCAGGCGCACACCTTGATGCCGTTATTATCAAATCTTTGAACTTGGCTGCAGACACACACATATTATTCAAGGCACTCATGCTTTACAGAAAGCCTAGCAATGATCCAATGACCTCGGCCTCACTACACTACATTACTCTGAAAGGATCCAGGACGCAGCAGGCAGTTAATTCTGGGTGTTTAAGCTAGCCCGTGGAATAAAAAGTGAAGCACAAATTGCATCCCAAATCATTTCAATCGGTCTTCACTGTTAATTATTATAAATATATGAAGACATGAAAGTAGTCACAAAAATGCTATTTCTAAAATGCTTGTATTATAAATGAATCGATTACATACATTTTAAAGGTATCACCATCCCAGCACCTGTATGTCTGCTACTGATCTCCAGATTATGGGTTCTCCTAACTCATTTTAAAAACAAGGAAACACTTATAAGAGACATAACACATTTTGCCCCTGCAAGGGCACATAAAAACATGCCCACTAGTCTGCACTTATCCTAATATGTGCTGCACCAGTTTTATACATGATCATGTGTTATGCGAAGTGCTGGACATGATCTCCTGTATCCTGCGTACTGTACTCATTGGGAGACCAAGTGGTTGCAGACGAGCAAACAGAGACAAGAGATCCATGTCTCCTGGAAAAATTAGGACATCACAAAAAGGTTTAACTTGCCCAGCTAATAATGCTTGTAAATATGCATTCTGATGTACAGACTTACAGTTCCATATAGAGACATGCTACTCTGGAAGGACTATTCAGATTTAAAGGATCTATAAAGCAACATAACTGTTATGCAGTAGTAATAGTATTATTACCTGTCATTGCAAGAGACTTTTTGGCAGTAGCCCAACGAAGACTTCTTTTCACAGCCATTTTCCATTTACTATAACGGGCATCTCTCTCTATAAAGACATAACCCTCAAAACAAACATAATGAAATGAACAAAAATCTTATGTAATATAAAATAAATAGTAATGTTGTGATCAGCTGATAATTGAAAATTGTGACAAAGGAGAATGCTTTCATTTTGTAGATTTTAATTCTCTTAGTATTATCTCTGTGATCAATTCATAAGTATTTGTAATTACCCCAGATTTTGGAGTAAATGAGTGGCATTTTTGTCAAACAGTGACAGAAAAATATTTAAAGCATTGATAATTTTGGCTGTGCCAATTAATGAAGATCATAGGAATATTAAAAAAGATAATTCTGTTTGTAGCCTTCACATATGCTGTGCACATTTCTCAGCACACTAGTCTCTGTTCAAACAGAGAGATCATTGAAGATTTCTGTCTCCTGGGTTGTTGTGCTTTGTAGTCTGGTCGATGTTTACCAACGTTTCAGAGGTCATACTGCCTCCGTCATCAGGGCGATGAGTATGAAGATTTCTGTCTTCTGGGTTCTTGCGCTGTGTAGTCTGGTCGATGTTAACCAACGTTTCAGAGGTCATACTGCCTCCGTCATCAGGGCGATGAGTATGAAGATTTCTGTCTTCTGGATTGTTGTGCTTTGTAGTCTGGTCGATGTTTACCAAAGTTTCAGAGGTCATACTGCCTCCATCATCAGGGCGATGGATTCATGAACTCATTATCAAGTTTGGTGTTGGTTCATGTGGCCTGCCCATATCATGTCATCACCTCAGCTCTCCTCCTAAACTTCTAACCCCTTACATCTGCATCTTAAAATCTGCTTCAATTATTCTGTTGTTTTACAGTCTTCCTATAAGCTGTCATTCAAGCTTGTATTGTCATCATTAGCATCTCTGGTTAATAATACCCACATGTAAATCAAAAGCAGGATGTTTCCTACTAATTTCTTGCTGACGAATAAGAGTCCAGTGGCAGGGATCCTCACATTTAGTTAACCTCTGGAGAGGTTCTGAGATAGTATTTCCACCTACCCTGATAGAATGGTTACACTTGTGCCACAGAAGATGAAACATACTTACCTATTTACTACTTAGAAAGCACTATAAAATTTCTAGCAAAAAGTTTTAATTAACTGTAAGAAAGCATTATATTTTATATCCGAAAATACTGAAGTCAGTTTGCATCCCACAGCATCTTACCTTCGTGAGTGGTGGTGGGAATAAATGTGTCATGGACAACTGATACTTCAGGTTCCTTATACAAATCCCAAACACCAATCTCTTCAGCTTGGCTTGCAACCATTGCTATTCCCAGAGCTTCCATCCTGACGTATGCAGGTGTTTGTTCTAAGCAGAAGTCGTAACAAAATGAGGTAGGATTTGAGGTTTTCATGATGGTGAGTCTGAAGAAGACAGCCATCTTAATAACAAAACTAATTCTTTTTTTATAACCTTTCTGAATTCAGTGTCACTTGAAAACCCATCAAAATATAAATCAGTTATTATTATTTTCTAAATATTTCATAGCATAGTTTTGGATTCATACATTTTAGTAAACTATTTTCTTTCATTAATGTTAAGCGTTTTACAATTTGTGTAGTTGTTTAAGCAGAAGGATTTGTCTTCATTAGGCAATACAACTTTGTGGCATTCTAAGTGATAATGGTATGGCATTCAATATCAATGATATAATAGCTGATCTAGCCCAAACCCCCCCCCCCCCTCCCCCACCTATACTTAGTTATATTTTGATGATTTTTCAAGTAACATTGTGTCTGAGTCAATGGTATTGCATCCAATATCAAAGCAGATGATGTGTTTATGGACTGTGACACCATGTACTCACATACAAATACCAACATTTCAGAGAAATCTAATGTCTCCATCTTACAGGATGGGCATAGTATGTTTCTCCAAAATCCTGATATCTACCCAGGATTCCACATGGTATCACAACCCAGAACAATGTTGTCATCTTCACTGCCATGAGACCCTCAGATTTCACAATATTCAAGTTATTCTGAATACCATTGTCAATATTCAACTGACACTTAACAACACTGAAGCCACATCTGTTTCAAAACAACTGTGTATTCTTCCCAGCATGCAAACTGAAAGGAACAGCTGAAATTTTAATGAAACCATTTTCTGATTAATTTATTCAGGGAGTATGCCTATTGTCAACTGCAATGGGAACAGTACAACAAGGATGGAAAATCATTAACACATGTCAAATGTGGCACTGACCAAGATTTTGTTAACCACCAGTGATTAGCTTCTGCCTTTATTAACATTATGAACCATTAGGTAATTCAGTAGTTCACCAAGTTATAATATTTAAAGGTCAATACACTTTCATTGTTACTTAATGCTTCCATTCTAAATACTGGAAATTATTATTCAGAGGTTGGGAACTACAAAGGAACACAACAGAGTATTGTGTATTCCTGGCAATAATAATTATTAACAACTATTTTTGTCTGCGAGGAACTTTGTAACAACAACAGATTTAAAAAGTTGTCACACATGAGGCACGTTTGGCATTTGTGCCATTTCATAACACCCACACAGAAGCAAACGACTGAAAACTTGTATCAAAAAATGCAGAAACAGATGTCTAATTATGTACACCAGGTGGCACTGGAGCATCAAGGGCAGATAACATTACTTCTTAGAGGTAAATTAATTTGTATGTAAAATGACACCAAGCAGTAGAGAGATTCGCCATTACTGCCATATGTAGGGTACACTCCCTGTATTAACGTCTCTACTGGCCTATATCTGGTACGCACATTCTTGAACTGTGGGGATGAAACACCAATAACATGATTCCAAATACTTATCCCTTTACAGACACAAAGCACAATACTTACCAACAGGAATTCTGCAGAGTTCTGCCTGCAGTTGCATCAACAACTTATTTTCAGTCATCTTGCCATCCACTTGCAGTTTGGTCAAATGATGACCACAGTCCCTGGCAATTGCTTCTAGAATGTCTCTCGTTTGAAAGCATACTGCCTCCAGCGCAGCACGAATAATGTGATTCCCCGTTGTAAACTGGCTCAGACCACAGATAATGCTACAAACATAAAACGGTTATAAATTAAAAACATTGAAAAGTTTAAATTCTGCAGTTCATGAAGATGATCTTGATGCACACCAAATGAATACATAAAACTGCCGCTCCAAAATATAATACAAAATTAAGATTAAATTACTTGTCTGATACTAAACATGGGGTTCAATATGAATAACTTAAAGAAATTATAATATTATTTATCTCAACAAAATTAACAAGAAACGTATAAAACTTTGTTTTGTATCTAAAATTTCTGTTTTGAATGGATGAACACTTGTCTCTCTAAAAGGAAGCAAGGATAACGGAATTTAAGAACACAGTGCTGAGAAACATATTTGGAGCTAATAAGCTGAAAACAAAAGTTACGTAATAAGAAGCAGCAAATATTATCAGGGTAATCAAAGAGAATCAGAACAGAATTTTCGAATATCTTACTGGAAGAGACCATATAGAAGGCTAGGCAAAGGCCAGAGAATGGAGTGTGAGGGTGTGGCCTGAACGCAACTGGTTCAGAACACAATACTGTGACATGTTCCATGAACAGTTGGTTATTTGTTCACCAGCTGAGCAAAAAGACCCTTTTCTATGAATTCCTTCATATCATTTCTTCACAACAATCTTTCATTCTATGTATTCTTACTCTTGTGCATCCTTACGCCAGTATGGGGCATAGAGGCCAGAAAATGCTGGAACAAAATACACACCTCCTGTAGATGGCACGTCAGCTGCTGCACTTTCTGAATCACTGACTTCCCTCAAAATATTCACGTTCTTATGATTTTGTCTATTATATTTGAATGTTTTATTTCAATACAGTTCTGTTCGACACTGGTAACTTCTTTTCTTACCATTATATATTATGAGTAGGGCAAATAACTTGTACAGGGAAGATGTAAAATTCATATAAAATTTTAGTCAGAAACTTGAAGAGAAGACTTTGTAGACCTAATCATAATAATCTGGCTCGACTTCAGGTCCACAAATGGGCTCTTGTGGTTCAGCTTCCAAAACAGGAACAGAAGTTCTTGAACAGCTGGGTGATTACTAGGTCCTCACAAAGGACACTACTCTGCAAGTTAGTTAACTGCACCTGAAATAGGAAGGGGGCGGATGAGGAAAAACCCTTCTTCCTCAGAACCTCCATAGAATCAGGCATTTAGGAAACCACATTCCAGCATCCATCTTGGTCTTGTTACCCTTGGTTTTGCACCTACCATGTTCTTTTCACAAGTACGGCCAATGCAAATTGAACAGGGCAAAAGAGAAAATGTCTTTACTTCAAATAAACACTCAATTATTTCTCACCAATCATAAAAAGTTGTAAAACTCAAAAAAAGAGATTTATGTTCACAAACCTCAGTTCACTCCATTGATTCCTTTCTTCAGGGCTCTCAGAAATGCCTTACATTTCTTACCACCAACTTGCGAGGCATTCATCGCCCAGATGATGGAGGCAGTATGACCTCTGAAACGTCGGTTAAAAACCCAGAAGACAGAAGTCTTCATACTCACCGCTGTGGAAACCTCAAATCTTACAATTTGTTCTGTTGAGGAATGTAACATTTACCGCAAGCCATTTCAGCAACGTCGGTGCGAGTAACTGAAGTTTAATATGGGAGTAACTTTGAGGGTGATGGCTCCTAAATCCTTTTTGACGTAAATACGTCTATACGGAAAGGAAGTTTATGTATTGGCTTTATTCTAAATATTTCCTTTATACTTTATTCCTACCAGATACGTAGATTTGTGAATCAAGTTTCTCTTTATATGGACGTTGAAACTGTAATCATCGTCCAATTCTCTAGGTAGTAGCGTTGCCATATTATTAACATCTACTGGAACATTGATAACTTGTCCCAGTATCCCAAATGCACCCAATTGATGTCTTAACCTCCCAATTTGCATAAATGGAAGTAATGTAATGTATTGTTATCTTCAATGTCATCCATCTTGTTACGAAAGAGGATTGTTGACGGCAATAATGTAACACAACAATGCCGAGTAAACAGATGACGTTTCCTACGTAACACAACAATGCCGAGTAAACTGACCATTGTTGTCGGTCCATGTTTACACATTGTTGATATGGATTGACAACAATGGTTATGTTAGCTAAGAAACTAATTGTTACGTCATCTGTCTACTCGGCATTGTTGCATTAGTATATATTGTCGTCAACAATCCGCTTTCGTCATTGCGGAAAGAGTTGAGCTGTGAATCGGTTGTAGAAAAAGTGCGTCGTAGACTAAATAATTTTGACATTGTGTTTCATTACATAACATTTCATTTCGTTATATTACATTACATTCAGCTACCTTCCTTTCATTGTCTAAAACATCAGAACTGTTTAAGAAATAAAAAGTGAAAGAAGACGTTATCAACTACTTGAAGTACCAACAGCAAGAAGGTAAACTGATACTAATAATACTACTCATTCTATGTATTACGATTACGATAACTATTATGAAAACTGACTTTATGATCGATTTTAAGACGAAGATTAGCAAGGGTGGGGTTGAACGTAGAAAGTTGACTGGCCAAGAACAGTTGGCCTCTGAACAGCGAAGTAAAGAACTAAAACATCAGACCTATTTAACAAATAAAGAAAAGCGAAGGAAGACTTACATTGATAAACGAAATATTAAATATCAACAGAAACCGATAGACGAAAAACGCGAAATTATCGAGAAAGGAAGACAAGGACTCTAGAGAAAGCGCTCCGAAAAGAGCGCTTTGCTCTAATCTCTTATATAAAAGTCTGATTTCTAAGAACCTGAAAATTAAAGTACACAAAACAATAATCTTACCTGTTGTTTTGTATGGGTGCGAAACATGGTCTCTCACTCAGATGGAGGAACACAGATTGCAGGTGTTTGAGAACAGGGTGTTGAGGAGGATATTTGGGCCTAGGAGAGAAGACGATGGGGCGTGGAGAAAACTGCATAATGATGAGCCTAAAAATCTGTACTCCTCCCCTAATATTGTCAGGGTGATTAAGTCGAGAAGAATGAGATGGGCGGGGCATGTAGCGTGCATGGATGGGACAAAAGGTTTGCACCGGTTATTGGTTGGGAAGCCTGAGGGGAAGAGACCGCTGGGGAGACCTAGACGTAGATGGGAGGATAATGTCAGGCGGGATCTATGGGAGATAGGAGTTGAAGGAGACTGGATTTTGTGGGCCCAGGACAGGGTCCGGTGGAGGGCTTTGGTTAATTCGGTGATAAACCTTCGGGTTCCGTAAGCCATCTGGTTGGTTGGGTCCACTATTTGGGAAGCCTGAGGGGAAGAGACCTCTGGGGAGACCTAGACGTAGATGGGAGGATAATCTCAGGTGGGATCTATGGGAGATAGGAGTTGAAGGAGACTGGATTTTGTTGGTCCAGGGCAGGGTCTGGTGGAGGGCTTTGGTTAATTCGGTGATAAACCTTCGGGTTCGGTAAGCCATCTAGTTAGTTATGTATAAATGTTTCAGATTTGGAATTCCGAATTTTGATAGTATCAAGTATGAGCTTATTAGTTGCCCATTTTTAAATACAATAAACACTTGCAGGTAAATTATATTTTACATGTAACTAATATTTCCAATTTTTAGAAGATTTATGTATGACTAAAATACCATTTGCTTAAGGCCCTGAGGAAACCCACAAAAGATGTTACAACAGTTAACCTGGTAAAAATTTGAACCAGAAACTCAAAATATAAAGGCGAGGTGATAAGGACTTCGCCACATTTGGTTGGTGAATGGATTGAATGTTGTTGTTTTCTGGGTTCTGGTGCTGTCATTACGCTTGAGGGGCACAGTTGACATCTTCGTGGCAAGAGTATCAAATATCAATCGGTCTGTACTCACTTCCTGGTTAAGTGGTATTTTATTAATATTGTTAAAAGGTTTCCACATTAACATATTTATTTTTAGCAATGTAAAATTTGCTGCAGAGAATTGTGATTAAAGTTAATTGTAAAATCCATGTCATTGAGAGATCGTTTTATTCTTGGCACTTAATAGTACGCAGTTGAGTAGGAACCTTAAGTCTAACTTACATAAAAGCATTTAAATTCAGATTTGTGAAATCCAGTAATCTTGCCTGCTCAGAAAGTAAGATCACCGAAGAAATGGTTTTGGGTGAAATTGTGAAATTTATGTCACAACATTTATTTGCTTGTGATTAATAATCTCTTTCATGATAAAAATTAACGTTTGAAACAAGTTTAGAGTTAATTAATATATATTTATGTTGTAATTTTTTTATATTTTGTTGTAGATATTCTGGTCCTGACATGGTGAGGAAGAACGGTAAGCTATGGCCACTTTGTGTCTTGTTTGATATAATATTAAGGAGACCCAGTTCTCTGTGACCTTTTACTTTTTGAGAACTTTCACAAGTAGCTGTATATCTTTTTACAGCCTATCCATTAGTGGGTAGAAAACAGTTTCTGTTCTTAATATATTTAGTTTAATTACACTGCCTACCGTTGCAATAGTGAAGGTGGCCATTTCTGAGATATGGCCCTGTGAGGTGGACTGCTACCTCAGATTGTAGGTTAAAATAAACTAATTTTAAAGTTTCTGTTTTCATTAGTGCTGCAACTGCCCTTATAGCAAAACATGCCGAGCTCAGTTTAAGGATGATGTATTGTTTTCCAGTCTATATTGTTATTAATTTGTAGGCCAAGAAATTTTATTTGAATCAATTTCCTCCATTATTTTATCTACTCGTCATACCATATATTTAGATTTACACAAGTTCTGCTGTTAGTACAAAATTTCATGAAATTTGTTTTGTCACAATTTAATGTGAGTTTACTGGCTTAAATTTATTTGTTTAATCTAACAAGGACATCATTTATGTAATTTTGAAAACAGGCAATTTCTGGACGTGAAATAATAATATTAGTATCATCAGCAAAGAGTATAGGTTTAGACTGAGACTTTATGGTTGGGGCTGATCATTGATAAATACAAGAAAAATCAGAGGATCAAATATTGAACTTTGAGGCACTTCATCTGTTACAACACCCCAATTTGTGTAGGCGCTATCATTTGAATCTGATGATTTTATTTCTACTTGTTGCTTTCTGTCATGAAGGTATAATTTAAACCACTGACCAGCTATATATTTAATTCCGTAAAAAATTAGTTTTGATAGTAAAAATTCATGATTTACACAATTGAATGCTTTAGGAAGATCACAAGGTATTCCACCAACATGCACTTTATTATTTAGTGCTCTTAAAATTTATTCTGTATGTTGAACAGGGCTTTATCAGTTGAGAGATTTTTTTCAAAATCCAAATTCTTCACCTGCAAGGATGTTGTTCGAGTTTAAGAAATCACTTACTCTCTTATACATAACTTTTTTCAAATATTTTAGAGAATGTGCATGATGTTAATGATGCTAGGCAAAATGAGATGCATACAGCTGAGTTATAACTTAGGAATAGTTTGTGAGAGGTTGGGATTTTTATTTAAAAGTTTAAAAGGCTTAACTCACCATCTACTGATCAGATTCTGGCACAGTTGATTCATGCAGTAGTTACAGCTACAGTTGATATGTTTTGAGATCTGCAGACTTATTAGTTTTATTCTGAAGCAGAAAGAATTATCAGAGCAGTGGGAGGAATATGTTATTGTAGGTCGTGAAAATGTTTGTTTGTATTAGGAGCTAGCCCAGAAATTTTGGAGGAAGACATTAACTTTTCAGGAGCATGCAATCCATTGAAGCACCTATTAAAATCATGCTTGTCTGCCTGCCTGTCCATATGCGTTCATCTATTTTAATCTTTATTAGTTCAGACTGTTTTACCATTTACTTCTTTAAACTTGTTTTGTTAATTGAGAGATATATTCATAAGTAACATGGTGTTAAATTTTGCCATTGGCATCCTGTCAACCATTGTTGTAACATAAATATTTTAATTGTTTTAGTTTTTCCTGAATTATTAGACCCAGGGCATGGACTAGTACAGGCTCTTGTGAACATAACCTTGAGGTTCCGTAAATGGCATTGAATTCCTTGATAGGTCGAGTGACATAAAATTCTCAAGAAGGACTGTGTTCCATGGATTTAGTTAAGCAAAATCTTATTTTAATGTAAAATTTTTATTTAGGGAAGAAATCTAGTGGACAGAGAGAGGAGCAGGCAGTAGGAGGTCAGCCTCTGATGAGAACTGTTAGGCAGCAAGTGGGATCATCACAACATAAGGAGCTTCAAAAGCAACACGAGGCACCCCCAGTGTTGTCAGGTGGTTGCGTAGCTGGACCATCACAGCAGTCACAGGGACAAAGGGATCAAGGTCCACAATATTGTTCACAACCTCAGAATCAACAGCCATTGAAACCTCCTACTTAAGATGCTGGCAGAGGAAGAGGACAAGGAAACCCCCAAGCAGGTACTTGAAACAAGGTCTTGGGTTAATACATTCTGTATTTGGCTGATGGAGAATGCCTTCTGAATATGTAATGTTTGTCTGCATTTTTTATTGAATCCTATATTAATGCTGCAGATGAATTCTTGTCAACAGTATCACCCCATTACGTCTTCCTGTGTTCTGCCTTTCATAAGTCATACAAAACCACTTCAAAATTGTTACTGAAATGTAAACAATTTTTTCTTAATTGTTATTAACTCAGATATTTGCCATATTTTCATACCGTTCTCAATTATCTTATTCTATGATGGCCTACAATTTGTCAAAGATTGTGCAGTATTTGATGATACAGCTGTGTTTATTTAACAACACTTTTTCAGTTGCTCGTATTCAGACTATATATAGCATCAAATGAGAGGATGATGGTAAATAATGAATTGGAAAGAATGTGGAAAGAAGTGGTCATGGCCTAATTCTTGCATATTGTATGTTCTATCATTGCAGATAATTAATAAGTGTTTAACTGTTATTAGAATGAAGAATTTTTCTAGTGAGGCTCTTCTGCCTCTGGAGTGTGAGTAAAAATAATTGTTTACCCACACTCTAAGACACTTCTTATTACAAAATCCAAAAATGTCGGTGGCCTGAAGTATATTTTACTTTGTATCCATATGCACATTTTTATTTTCATTACGAAAATGCTGATATTGTGCTCAGGAAGGTGTTTGATTGATCATTTTAAAATTAAAGTTTTGTGTTGGAAATTTAATTTTAAAATAATTTTTAACTTAACTGTACTTTTTCAGCTCAAATAATAAGTCACAAAATAGTTTGATTTTTGGCCTATTTTCATTCCATATGGAATACAAAATTAATCTCATTAGATTACCATTTTGTCTGTGTGTGTACCTGTTTGTCATTATTTTCATGTTTTGAGCCACTTTATCTCTTTTAATGAATTTTGGTCTTTAAGTTATGCTGTATGAGATAACTACAACCTTGTAATTTTATTTTTATGTAATCAGTAACAACATTAGGGCATAAACAAAAAGTTATGTGGTAGGAGCAACACTAGTATCACTTTTTGGAGATTCCTGAAATACATCTATGGATATTCTGTATAGAATGTGAAACAACGTAGTGAGTGTGTGAACATTTTATTTTGGCTTTCAGTTTTGCAGTGATAGCAGCTGAAGCATTGGGACTAGGAATAATAGTATTAGTGTGAAAGTACCTACAAATTTGTGCAAAATGTTTGCATATCAACACGTGCAAATGTAGTAATAGTATTAATCTTCAAGGTTATGTTTGACGAACGTAACATTAGTCTCTTTCCTTTATAATGCTGACACAAGCATAGACTGATCTTTATTAATTCTGTAAACTACTAAAATAACCTTTATGAGTTCAGCCTGGAACTCCATCCTTGTGTTGAACTGATCTCAGTTTTATATTCTTGAATAAAGAATATTTATAAATTTTAAATATATTTTGTTGTTCATTGATGAACTTGCAGGCACTGTAAAGCAACAGACTGGAGATGCTGATGTTGCAGCTATAACTAGAGGAATTCAGACATTAACGATCCCAAATAGGACAGGTTGTGGGACTAAAGGAAGAAAAACTGTTGTAGAAACCAACTATTTATCACTGGACTTGTCAACGCTTCGGAACAAAATTGCAATTCATTATGATGTGGAATTTAAACCGTCACCATTTCCAAAAAGACTTTTAAGGTGTGTATAGCCCCATTATATTTTGCATATGATATGTACAGGTAAACTTTGTATGATTTTTATGGGATAATGAATAATAATTATGTTAACATTAGCTTCAAAATGGTTATATTTAGTTTTACAATAATTCACTCTGATTTGCATTATTTGGTAACTGGTATGATTTTAATTGTACATATTTCAATGCACTGTTATTTTTTTTAAATTATTTTACCCACAAATCTAGGAAGTAAATCAGTTTTTACGATGTTATGAAGATATGTTGCATGTGAAAATGTGTTTGCTATAATACCAATACATTTAAATCTAACAAATACTGAACTTTTCTGCCTTCAAAGACTTTGGACATCCATGGATATTTGTGTAGCTAGCAGCAAAAATGAATTTCTTACCTGTTGTCTATCTTGTTTAGGTCAGTTTGAACAATATTAAAACTTTTAATGACTTGCATGTAATAAAGACCTTTTGCTTCTCTGATAACTCAGAATACTATGATGTTAATTTTCTCACAGTAATTTGTGTGTTGTTGTTAATAAGTAGGAGGCTAAATGTAATGTTTTGTATTTATACAATTTGGTAGAATCAATGCATTGCTTATATACTTACAGTTTGTTATTGTCAACATTGTCAGTGTTGGTAAAATTCATTACAAGTTTAGGAGCTAGCCAAAACTTTAGGGACCAAACGTAATGTGGTTTGCCAGGTGTTGCTTCATTTAACAGTACATTGCAAGCAGGTCCTTTCTCATTGTGATTTTGAATTAATGACTGCTGCCTCCATTATAGCATTATTTGTAGATGCATGTTAAAAAAATCCTAAATTTTTGTTTTTGTAACAATCCAGTGGTTTTGAACTTGTGGGTCAGAATGATTTGTGATGGTGCCTTGAAAGGGTGACAAGCTTAACCTTTTCCTCACTGATTGTTGCATTTGTAACCACACATGGAGGATACAATGAGGATCTTTGGTTAGTTTATGAACTGTAGTGATCTGATAAGAACAGTTCCATTATTTAATAAAACTATTAATGATAAACTGTTTGCACAGCTTTATTCAGTCAGACTTTCATGAAATTCTTCAGGTGTGGGTCCATTGCATGCGCTTTATATAAACTATGTTTATTTGTCATAAGAGATATTTTGATTTGAGGTTATGTACATTGTTTTGTATAACAATAAAGATTCAAATTATATAAGTTGATACATAAACTTATAGTATGTAGCATCTAGCTTTCTTGAAGTTATTGACATTTACAGGTTCTAGCATTGTTAAGACCAAAGTAGTTTGGTCTGTAATGTAAAAAAATCTTGCTGTTTTATTATGCCTCAGTAGAATCTTGGTAGATTAAAGGTCTTAAAATGTTATTGCACAGTGTAGAAGACTACGTTGCTTCTATTATAAACATGTATGTTATGCAGATTGTGTATGTTGTATTGAATTTTTATGCTTATAAATATATCATGTTTCTGTATGTTTCTAGTTTTGTTAGAATTACTGTTGAAACTGTATAACATTTTGTGTAATTATACATAATCTCTTATTTCAGACGTGCAATGGAAGAATTCAGGCGGAGAAACTTTCCTGATCGATATCCAGCTTTTGATGGGAGGAAAAACTTGTACAGTACTCGAGAGCTGCCAGAGGTATGTTTGGTTTAATTTAACAACAGTAAGCTGTTGCTGCTGGTAATGTTGATGTGGATGTAAAGACATAAACCTTATGATAGAGGCAGTTTGGCCCTTTGAAACATTGATCATTTTCTACCAGACTACACAGTGCGACATCCCAGATGACAGCCATCTTCATACTTATCATTATGAAAGTCTCAAATTTTGCCATATCAGAGTTAATTAAAAAAGTTGGTTTTTCCTTTGTACCACTGTAAATTTGTTTTCCTGTGAATTTGTTGTAAGATTTATAAGTCTTCAGTTCTGAAAATTGTGGTACATACAACTATTGAAAGAGGTACTGTGATACTCTGTAGCAAAGTACTGAAGTGTTTTTTTTGTTTTTCAGATAACTGATCATTTCATGGTGCAAGATGATGAATCTGTTAGGGTTAAAGAGTGTGAGATTACCATCAAATACACATCTCAAGTTAATTTGGAATCCCTCTCTACATATATGAGCAGTGACCGTACACTGGAAATCCCACAGAAAGCTATTCAGGCTGTGGATGTTGTGCTGCGCAATGCACCATCTTTGCATGGGTAAGTAGTTAATTAGCTGTTTTGTGACTCTTGGTGTACCAGAAACATCTGATTGGTCTGTAAGGTATTCATCAATACTGTGTCAGTTACAGAGATTGTGTAGTGTCAAATGAAGTGAATGAGAGTATGTAAACACTTGAAAGATGTCTACTTCAAGATACTCACTGGTATTGCCTGCAGGGCCAAGGAAGAGCTAGAAAGCACTGAATCATGGTAACCAGAAAACCTGGCTGAGATCTGATCATGATCTTGAGGAGGATTGTGACATGATAATTGTTCGTTAATTTTAAAACTTGCAAAATAATTATGAATGTTGATTAAAATGGATATGAGTATTGTAAAACTCTGTATGTATTTAGTTATTATTTGTAGAGAGATTTTTTGGTTTAAGGGTCAATCTGCAGGATGATAGAACTAGAATTTTTCATCCCAAATTTTTATGGCATTTTAAATAATAGTCTGTGATATAAAATTCCAATTGATTCTGTTCAAAGTATTTTTTTCTGTGATCAGTACATTTTTTATCAATCAGTGCTGTTTGTGCAGGGCCGGATGGGTCTTTGGTGGGTATGTTTGGGTCTGTGTGGGTGAAAGGGGTTACTGGTGAGATCTCTTTTCTGTCAGGGTTAACATGGGGAATAAGGATGATCACCAGCTGGATTGTAGAAAATTGCTGTGAAGTGGTGAGGTTGCAGGAGTGTCAAGTTTTGCCACAGTTGTTAACACTGGTATATACTATATAGTATATGGTTTATTAATGTTGATGAAGATGATTCTCGTACATACAACACAATGTTTATCAGAAAGAACACAGGCAGCTTTACAAAGAGGATGAATCCACTCTAATTTCTCGGATTGCTGCCAACTAAGCCACTTTGCAACTCCGTTATTCTCAAGTGTTTGGGACTGTTTCTACCAGTTGCCACTTCCCTACCCTCTTTTTACTGAAAGATTCCTGGAAAATAACTGCTTAGTACTTAGGATTTTCAAAGGAGTAGCAGGTATATGGTATACAGAATGCATGTGGATACCTTCGTTTTACAGCTTAGTTGTGTGTGCTTGAACTCAGGGGTCCATGGCAGACTCATTGGCTAGACCAATTATAAACTGTGTTTTATCTCTCCAAACCTTTCATGACTATACATTATTAGAATTCTGAAAGGATTTTACCTTTTTGAAGTGTATTTACAAACTGCTAAATTTTCTGTTTATTTGTTCCTTGCTTCAGCTTTATGTCAGTTTTATCTTGGAGTATAATTTTGTTTGATTTTAGTTTTACCTTAAAACACTGTATCAGTAAATAAATTGACGTTCTAAAATTTAGCTCTGCTTTTTCAGATGATAAACGAGAAACACGAATTGTATGAAGTACCAGAAATCAGCTCATTATTGGCATGTCATTCATATTTTTCTCTCATTTTCCCAACAAGATACTTAAAAATATGGCTTTACTGCTTCCTATATATCAACTAGAATTCATGATGTAATCGCAGTATAATTCTGTAAATTGTGCAGTAGACATGAAGTGCTGAAGCATGAGAAATAAATAAATCCATTAGAGTTTGAAGTGAGTTCGTAATGAGTCTTTAGCCTGGTTTCTGACTAAGTAATTTGTGGTTTTCCTGAGTTTCTCCACCAAAATTCTGGTATAATGCATTAAAATATGTCAGAACTACTACTTCCCAATTTCATTAATTCTTTCACTGAACGCTGTATAACATATGCAGTTCATGAGGCATTTAACAAGAAGATAATTCTGTGTTTTTCTTTGACAGTCAGATGCTGTCTTTTCGCTATGGAGGCTTGGTCTGCATGGGATTTATGGTGGATAAAGTGTTACTGGAGTGGGTTTTTTCTGAGTTCTTTTGTTGTTTCCTGTCAGTTATTGATTAAACAGTGTTCCATACTGTCAGTGCAGTGTGTGACTATGCAGGACATTAACAGTCTCATACCTGTTGAGACTTCAACCCTGAAGTTCGCTTTAGTGATGATTGTATTTCATGTCGCTGTTTTGTTGAGGTGCATGAAGAATTTAATTTGAAACTGTTTTTCTGTGTTTAATAAGATAATGGTATTAATGTTTATCTTGTTAGGTTTGTGCAAGTTGGACGTTCATTCTATACTCCTCCAAGCGGTACAATTTTGAAACTCGGTGATGGACTTGAAATGTGGTATGGAATGTTCCAAAGTGCCACTTTGGGCTGGAAGCCATTTGTGAACATTGATGGTCAGTATATTTAATGGTTGGTAATACTTGGTACTTGATACAGGGGCTTGTCTTAGTGTAGCATTACCCTCTATATTTTTAGGTACCTTGTTTAGTTGGACAACATTCCTCAACCCCCTGAAAAATTTATTGCAGATATTGTCAGTAGGCATATTTGAAAGTTAAATGTCAACTCTAAACAGAATCACATGTGCACCAAAATACATAACCAGGTACTGAAAAAGACACTTTTCTGTTTACCTAAGATGAGGTGTTTTTCTGAGCTGGTGTGCCAAGATTTATGGTAATGTTTATTATTAATGGGTCATGTGTACTACAGGCAGCTGAACATTTTCTGGGAAACAAAATACATCAGGCATTGAAAACATAGAATACATATGAGCTTTTTATGAAAAATAAGCAATATTTTTTCCATTGTTAACAATTCTTAGTATTTGTTACCTTTTTCATTTTCGTTTGCTATTGTGAATAACATTTTATTTTATAAAGGTTAATTGTGAAAAAGGTCTATCACTTCTTTTTTAAATAATCCAGGCCATAAAATTGTTTCCAATGAAATTCATTATCCAGAAGACAGAAATCTTCATACTCATCACTGTGAAAACCTCAAATCATTCTCATTATCATTAGTTTGTACAACTGCTTTAAAATAATTTGGCACCAAAGGGGCTAAGCACATAAGTGGTGACAAATAAGGCATTTTTTTATCAAAAGCTTTGGGTTGGTGGTCCAGTTTTTAGCTCTGAATACGAAACTTGGCATGATTTTTTAATGACTTACAGGTTTTCTGCTTAAAGTTGAAAATTATTTTTCCTTGTATTGAATTAAAATTATATCACATTAAAAAAGATTTGAAATAAGAGTTGTGGATGTGAATGGGGTATACGTATTACTTGTAAATGTTTTTATATGTGATGCTTATTTTGAGAAGATTGATAAAGTTTGCAGAGTTGTGTAAAATAAAATAATTTATAGTCATGTACATTTTTAAAAATTGGCCATCTGTTATGTAGAACCCTTCAGTGGAACTGTAAAATCGTTGGACGAGTATGAATATTGAAGTAATCATACTGCAGCACTAAGTTTATTTGTTACATTTATTTCTGATTTAATTGTGATAATTATGTTTTACAGTGACACATAAAGGTTTTCCATCACCACAAAATGTTGTGGATGCCATTTATGAAATCTGCAGACCTCAAGATCACAGTGAGTTGAACTACAATCAGAAGGAGGATTTCAAGAACTATATCAGTGGTAAGGGTGAGAATAGTTACTGAAAAACTGCATTATCCCTTTTAGTACCAAGCCAGTACATTATGCCATAAGACTGCGAAGCAATTTTGTTTGAAAAGGAAGACCTGTAGTTAAGAGATATATTTTTCTTTGGAAATGTAGTTTACACATTCAACAGAACTGTGTTCATATATGAGCTGTTAAAAGCAAGTAAAACGTTCATTTTGCAAAATACATTTTCAAATTAACATTGAATTTTCACATTTAAAATTATGTTCTCCAAAGATCAAAAAGTTATGAACACAATTAATACAAGTTGCTAGGAAACCACAACAAACTCATTGTCAGCATTGTTATTCACAGCAAAAGCATTACAGAGATCAGTTGGATAATGCTGTTTAAGGAAATAATTGCTGTTTATTCTGAGAATCATTAAACCATAAATGCTAATTATAAGAGATATTGATTGTTAAAACAGGTGGAACATGTAGTTAACACTGAACTTCAAATATTTAAAGTTATGAAGAAAATAATATGGTTGAAAACTCTGTTGATCAGGGACCATTATATCCCTTTAAAATTCACTTCTTAAGGTTTTCAAATGTGGCCTTTTCAAGTAAGGTGTTTGAACTATAGGGTCCGTGCTAACCATTTGCTGGTCTTTTAAATTGTAGGCATAAGAGGAGAAGTGACATTATATACTTTTCTCAGGAGGGACAAAGTTATTTTAAATACTCAGCAATGTGTGTAGGCCTATTGTTAATTTATTTACATACAGATTTGTGTCCTCACACTATAACATCCGACTGTTGGTTTAGCTATTTGAATAACAAAACATGAAGATGGCCGTTTTCTGGGAACTTCTGCCAGACTGCATGGCACTATAACCCAGAAGACAGTCATCTTCATGCTCATCACCTTGAAAATCTCAAGTCCTACTAAGCAGCAACATTATTTGGTACATAGGAGTTATCTCCTTTTTGCATGAAGGTTTTGAATTCTAGTTTAAATAGCATTTCTGAAAGCTTAATGAAACTGCAGTCAGAGTCTTCTATTAAAACAAACTTCTTTTAGAAGTTAATATAGCCAGTTAGCTTAGTATGACTATGGATTGAATGACTAGTATTAGATTCCCAGCAGAGGCAGAGGATTTTTCTTCAAGTCCTTGCATCCAGACCAGCTCTGTAGCCCGCCCAGACTTCTTTCCCGTGGGTAGTAGATGGGCCTTTCTGCAGGGGTAAAGCTTGGATAGGGCATGCCGCTGAACGAATCATTCCCATGTAATGCAGAGGTCAAGAACATATGCCAGCTTTATGTCCTGTCCTGTCAAGTGCCTTCATTGTATATGTGGCAGTCTAAAAGTATACAGGTTGTTGGTCTTGAATTTTATTTGTTTCAGACTTAAAGGTTGATTATATGATCCCTAACAACCCAACCAGCAAGCGAACATTCAGGGTAAACGCAATTGCTGAATGTCCAGCAAAATTACGGTATGTTCAATCTTTTGTGAGCTACAGTCATATCTTTATGTTTACATGTTTTTCATCAGTAGATAGCTGTGAATGTACAGGAATGTTTCTGACTTCACATGTGCAGTTATATGAAATGAGAAATATGATAGCTACAAGTTTGCCTTGATAATTTCTACCATCTGCTGAAATCTCTTAAATTATTTTTCCTGGAAATAAACAGAATTTTTTTTAAAATGGTAAAAATTCAGTTTCCCTGGGATTGCATTATGAGTATATTTTATGATGTTACAGGAATATTTTGATTTACATGTAATGTTTTTTTATTATAAAGATTTCAGTTGGATGATGGTCAAAGGATGTCAGTTCAAGAATATTTTGCCCATGTCAAGCGTATACAACTGAGATTTCCACATCTTCCATGCCTTCATGTTGGTTCACTTAAGAGAGAAAAGCCAATATATCTTCCACCAGAGGTATAGTACGCGACTTTAATCTTGAGACTTGCAAGGAATGCAGGAAGTCCGAAGTGTTAAAGGCTGATGTTATCTTTCCTTCTTCACCCCAATTCCTCACCCCGAAAGTCTCAAGATTACAGTCTTACACTGTAAGAAATCTTATTTTGAATTGATATATGATTCTTTATGCACTGTAAATCAGCCCCTATAGAACAGGGTGGGACTGTTTACTCTCTGACTGTATTTGGACTGTTTCTTAATACAGCTGACATTATTGTCATTTTATGTAATAGAAGGGGATTTTCCTTTCCATACAGATGGTAAATTTTGCTTTTCCATTTATTGTATTTGATTCTTCCTTGGATTTCCTCTCATTGGTGTGGACTGTCTTATAAGAAAACCTTCTCCATTCTTCACTCTCCTCTTGTATCTGTATGTCTTCTTTCACTTAGTCTGTCCTCATGCTTGGTCTCCCAGTCTGTTTTTTAAAACACTAGAAGGTGTTCATGTTCTTTTACTCATATTTACAGTGCTTAATTTCAAATATTTAAAAACAGAGTTCTAAGAGTACCAAATGTAAGAAAAATATATTTAGTGGTTTGTGAACTGAGTTAAACAATGATTTATACACTTTCTGTATCGCTAAGTTAGTTAAAACCAGGACATATTTCTAGAAAGAACAGGCACAGCTTTTATGGCATGTCTGACAATTTTAACATGTTTTGACAATCTTTATTTTTTATATTTTAAAGCAAAATTGCAGGTATTCCTTACTGGTGCATGCTGCCACAAAGAAAGCTCTGGTTACAGGGGGCTGAAAAAGTAGATCAGGTGGGGAAGCAAGAAATACAAGCAGAATTTTATTTTGGATACTCTTGGAAAGCAGTATGTGTTTAAGATTTACATTTTGGGCATATTCCTGAATGATTTCACTTTGTTTGAAACCTGTAATTTACATGAACATGCATTGATAAATTTCATGATATTATGAATCTGCTGTGATCATACATTGAAATGCAGTTTTTTTTTACAGTTGTGCTCAATCTCAAAACATCAAGTGATTAATAAGAAAATGAGTAACAAAGAGACTTCTGCAATGATAAGGCATACTGCAACAAGCACTGATAAGAGAAAACAAAAAATAATGGACATGGTATGTTATCTTGGTTGTCTTTCTTACTGTAGCTGATATTGTTTTTTTATTTTGTTAAATTACCTCAAGTATGTCTTGCATTCTGAACTTTTGCTTTGTACATGACTTAAACACACATTTCATAAAGTTCATAAAGTGAAACACACGCACTTGAGTGATTAGTACTTCTGCTGAATATTTGGGAGGTTCTTGGTCCAAGGCCTAGCTATTGTGGCTTGAGATTTTAGTAATTCTCTTCAACTTCTCCAGGTAAGTGCTGGGATAGTGTTTTAAGACAAGGCCATGACTGGTTACTTCAAATTCCTTCACAATTCAAAATTCTATATCTTCTCATTCAGCAGTATATTCTCTATATAAACTGTGCAATTAAAAAAGTGTTGTTTAATGAGCAGCACTAAACACATTCATTGTGCCAGTATTTTCTTACCTACGTTGGACTATTTCAATGTTGGACAGCATTGCATAAATTTATTGAACAAATACTACAAGTGACAGTACAATGAAACGACATACAGATGAAAAATGTAACCTTCTAATTTGCATCAAGGTAGAGGTTTACAATATGGGAGCCATTTACCACATGGCAAACATAAAGGAACTATTTAAGTTCTTGCATCACTTTGTCCAAGGTGTCACAATTTCCACTGAATTTGGATATGTGTATTTAATTCATGAAGTATGTGTGGCAGAGGAGGTTAGTAAACTGCATCCTTTGCATAACCCCATTAGTGTCAGGTCAGGGGTTCTCGGAGGCCACGTGCAAGGCAGGTTTTCATAAAGGTAGTCACCGACTTCCAAATGCCAGAGTTTCAGTGCACAATCCTGCTGGAACTAGGAATTCTCTTGTGGAAAATCTTCTAACAGTTGTGGCGTTAACCACTATTGCAATTTGATGAGATACATGATGCCTGTAATTGTGCTTTCTGCAAAAAAGATCTGACCATAAACCATTGTTCTGGATAAATAGCGTGTGACTTTTTGGTACCCCAGATCTGGACATTATGTGTGCTCACACATCTAATCAGCTGGAAAGGTGTGGAGAACCTGTGGGGTGTACTCCCCCTGAGGGTACCCTTGGGCTTTCTCACCAAGCTTCAGTCCATGGTCTAACTCAAACCCAATCTTGTCCTTGAAATTTAATTTGTAGGCATCTGTCTGTCATGTTTTTCAGCAAAGATCATGGTTCCGTGTATCTCTTATTGTATGAACTTTTATGTTCTGCCATATATGTTGAGAAGGGCTGATCATAATTTGTCATGGAGTGAATTATGATTAGAGGCCATTTCATATTCATACATCTCAAGTTCTCGTAATGAATATTACGAACGTTATGAATGTTTGGACTCAACCCAGCATAATGTATTAAGTTACTTTGTTGTTATAGTAATATCAGAAGAAAGTATGTTCTGTGGATGGAAGTGAATTAGTGAGCTCTCTAAAAATTAAGTATTGCATTTCTGTGATGTAATCTGTAACTGTATCACTTTTGCGGATTAAGAAGATAAATATGTGAGTGTGTGAAAAGAATAGTGATAGCAAATGGAAGGATCAATTACTATTCCTATATATGATTAAGGGGATAATGTTAAGCAGTGTGTGGTGTAAAGTACACTTTTGTAACCTTTGTGTCTTCCAAAGAGTATTACTTTTCAATTTTGGTGTTGCTTTAACATAAAAATGAGAATGTGAATTATGTGATGAAGTACAATATTAGTATTTTAACAACTTTATATTTTAAGATGGCTGTCTTCTGGGTTGTTCGACTGTGTAGTCTGGATGATGGAAGAAGCAAGGACCTCTGAAATGTCAGTAAACTTCTACCAGACTACATGGTGCAACAACTCAGAAGACAGCCATTTTCAGAATCACCGCCGTGAAAACCTCAAATGCTACTTAACTTTGTTGGTTTCACACACGTATCGAATGAAGTGTAATATGTGGTTGTTGTGTTTTATATACAAAAGTATTGTGGGTTGCTTCGATTGAGTACATACTTAAGTAATGTATTTATCTTTGACATCCTCAAAATTTTGCATAATTTGTTGTTGTTCAAGCTACATATTTTAGTGTGTTTTGGTTTTATTTCAGTTGAGGTCAGTGAGATTCAATGAAGACCCTTGTGTCAGAGAATTTGGTCTCTCTGTTGGAGGAAAGTTTGAAGAAGTAAGTGCTCGGATCCTGGATGCTCCGAAGTTGGAATATGAAGTGAGTACATTAATTGAAACTTCATATAGCGGGTGTCCTTGTAAACATTGTTCATTTTTCAAGGACATATTATATTCAAGCATTTTATTTTTGGGGTTTATTACACAAATATGTTTAATGTAACTTGTAGTCTTTCATCACATACAACAATAATTCAGTTATTATCACAGATGTATGTTTTTGAACAACATGTTTCAGTATAATAGACAATCTTCAGGCTTCCATTTTACAAAATATAAAATATGTGAAACAGAAAGTCATTGTGTAATTTTGATTATTATTGTAGAATAGTTTGCTATCAGTAGGTTATAATAAAATTTTAAAAATATACAGGCTAAAAATATTTTGTTGGATCCTGCATTACAAGTTTTCATTTTTAAATACGTAGATGAGATACGTTACATATTTAAAAACATACATTGACAGTGTTTAAAATGAAAATCATTGCCAAGTGGTTAACAATCCTATTTTTTATTTGGGAGGCCCCATGTTAAAATCTTGGCCTGGGGACTGCCTATCCTGACTGGGTTTTTTGTAGTTTTCCTCAGTCCCTCCAGGCAGATACAGGGATAGTGCCTTAGATTAGGCCTTGACTATGTCCTTTCACATCTTTCCAGTTCAGTTTTGTACAGTTGTGTTTTTTAACATAAAGTACATAAAATGGACTTAAATAGAATTGTTATTTTCAGAATCAGAGATCTCCTACAATACCAAGGAGTGGTGTGTGGAGAGCATCAAATTTTGTTATCAGCGGTAATTTGAAATCTTGGATAATTCTCAACTTAGACAGTTATGTAAGAGAAGATGCACTCAGGTGAGTATTAACCAAATGTGATGTCAATTTTATTGCTTTGATTTTAGCAGAGAATTATGAAATATAATGTGATACATAAGATTGAGGTGAGAAAGCTTTGTTGTAAGACTGCAAGTACTTCTGAAATATCAGTAGATGAGTATGATGATAATAGTTTATAGACAAATCAATACTTTTCATCTAATGATTTTTTAAATTTTGTCTTAATACAGTACTTGAAGAGCCATCTGACTCACCGTCAACTTATAATTCACATATTTTATTTTATTACAGAACTTACATGTATTAGGTAGAAGCCTGTTTAATAAGAAGTTTTTGGAAGAATTTATGAAGCCTGATTTCCTTCAAAATTCTTGTTCTGTATCACGATTTTAGCATTACTGTAAATTAAAAATTGTAAAAGTAGCCCATTGCAAACAATGGGACATAAAAATATCAGTGTTGGTCTAATATAAGTTGTATCTAGTTCCAGAGAAAGTCACCACCCCTTGCTCTAAATAGGTTGAATGCAAATTAGAATGAAATCATATAGTTCTCAGCTTGCAGCCTACTTATATGTATTATATATCACACATTAATTTTTGGTATTATTGTATCACCCTGCATGATGATAAAATAGTTACCATGTAATATTTATGTACTTTTTAAGTGAGTGGATAATAACAATGTCAAATCAACTAATTTTATAAGGAAAATAATTGAGTAAAATGTTTATCTGTTTCTAATTGGAACTCCTCACAGCACAAAGCATCATTAAATAAATAACAAATGAGTAAAACATCCTCATGCTCATCTCCATTAGTTAATCAACTGATAGCCATCAAAACAAATATATATATATTGCGAAACTTACCTGGTATTGTTGAACATTAAAGAAACATGCCTTAATGGAAGTAATACTTTTTAAAAATTAAATGGCACACAATATTTGAAGTGCCTGCATATGAGATGTTTGTGTCACCCCAGCTTCAGACGTTGTTGCACCACAGCAGTGTTACTGATAGTAGGAAATTAAAAAGTAGGTGGGGTGTCCTTTAATGGCATGCCCTTCATTTTAGTTTCATGAAAATCTTTCCAGAGAGGGAAGTAGACTAAAATAGCACAGGTGATGTTAAATCAGATGACTTGAAATACACTGTTCCAAGAATAGAATGATTAATAATTATCATTAAAGAGTGACTATTCAGTTGGAAAACTAGTTATTGTCTTCTGTTTATGTAATACTACCACTGAGTCTACAGTCATTTATCCTATTCTTTCCATTTCATTAATGGTTTTGTATATTTAAAATTAAAATTTGCAGGCGTTTTGGAGAATTAATGCAGAAAACAGGGAAGAATTTTGGGATGAATATTGCACGTCCATTGCCATCACAAAGTTTGCGGTTTCTAGCAAGGGATACATCTGAATTGCAGGCATTCTTCACTTCAATGAAACAGAGAGTTGATCTGATTGTTGTTGTGATTCCAAATGTGAAAAACAGTTATGGTAAGAGGTCTATTGTATGAATAAAGCACTTTTCCACCCTTGTTTAAATAAGAGGTTCTTTGATTAACTTTTGTCTGTTCAAATGTTTTGGTCTGTATGGTGAGGCTAGCAGGAACTAAATTAATAATTATACACTTTAGTGTTCCATGTATGTATATAATTTTGGCTGGTACACATTTTGAATATTTTAATTTTGCCTGATATAACCTCAAAGTTTGGAATTGTTGACATATAAACATAAAGATTACTGTCGTACAGGATGTTGTGCTGTATAGTGTGGTAGAACTTTACTGACATTGCAGAAAACTTGCCATGTAAATAACTTTCACCTAGGAAGTTCTAATTAAGAAATGTGTTCTCTATTTTATTATAATTTTTGTGGTCTTCTTGTTTTGTTGTATGAATTAACATTTGTTTTCAACTGTGTTGTAGCCAAGGTGAAGCAAATTGCAGAACTGAATGTTGGGGTCTTAACTCAATGTATAAAGTCAACAACAATGCAACGTATGAATGAAGCTACGTGTTCCAATATTCTTCTGAAAGTCAATTCAAAACTGAATGGAGTGAATCACACACTTTCATCTGTGTCAAGGTAAGTCTCATTTATGAAGTAACTTTTAGCATATTATTACATATTTACATAATATTTAACCTAAGGGATCCATAACTACAACCATAATATTTAGTTCTTCCTCTCTGTTTGTTTATCTGTTATTCTTGCTCAAAAACGTCCAGTTAATTTTCCTTTCTGACTGAAGTAAATATCTGAAACTGAACATTAACTACATTCTGAGTAATGTTTTGAAATTACACTGTATTTACCACAGGAAAAGATATTGTACTGTTTATTTCCAATTTCCAATTAAATACTTGAGTCAACTTTCCCTTTTTGATAATTTTTCAACTGCATAGATTATGTAGTGTCAAGTGGTGGGATAATTGTGGGTTGGAAAACGATTTGGAAGTGTTCTGTAGGCTATTTTTAATGTAAAATACAAAGTGAGCCACCTGCTCTGCTGCAAATGTGAGTTAAACTTTTTAAGGAAACTGGGACATGAGCTCATGTATTTCTTCTCTGGAGAGATGTAGTAATATTTTTGGGCATAAGTAGTTGATTTTAATTAAATTTTAAAATGATTTCTACCTTGTGAACAGTAGGCTTTTTAACATGAAAGTCCAGTTTCAATCCCAAGACAGTCCATATGTGGTAGTATTACAAATTTTGCACTGAGTACTTTGTCTTCTTTCTGCCACTCATTATTTGATCAATGCTCATCTGTTCTATTGCCATCTCTGAGGTGTGTATCAGACCCTGGGCTGTTCATTTAATTTGTGCACAATACCTCTCATCACTTTGTTAGTCATTACTGCTTTCCAGTGCCACTTTATTGCCTTTGAGTACCCTCTTTCAGTGCCATAACTTCCCTTCAAGTACTTTATATAAGTGGTAAGTACCTGTTTATAGCCTCAACTTATTACATTCTGAAGTGCTGCTCTTATATGTGAAGATCGTCATCCAAATACATGTCATACCCTTGAAAGCTTTCGAAACAAATGAGAATCATGTAGTGCCACATTAAGTGTAATAATTTTCACTGTTAGAAGTGTGTGGCCGAACATTATTGTCTTAATACATGACGCAGGTCTTCTTCCACAGGTAGCACATTGAAGTTTTTGAATACAAGATTTTAACTTAGGCTTTCCAGTTTGATAACCTTGATTCATTATTTATTCTGGATGAACAGTCTGATTTGAGGTGGTTGTGCTTTGTGCTGCCTTTACCACACAGTGTGCCATGAATTGCCATCCCTTTTACAACCACCTGTGTAAGTGGCAACAGCATTTAAATATCTGCAACATAATATTTATTTGGAGACTTGTATTTTTAAACTCAGCGCATGAAGTAACAGAGCCTCCCCAGTAATGTGTGCTAACATGTGTCCATATAATAGCATTGAGATTACCTTTGTTTATGTAACAAAAATTAAGTGTGCTGTAGTGGCAGCTTACAGCTGGCTTTATGATTAAAACTAATATTTTTTTTTATAAGAAATGAAAGAGTTTTCCTTTGTTCTCAGGCCGCCATTCTTTGAATCTCCTGTAATGATAGTTGGAGCTGATGTGACTCATCCTTCACCTGATCAAAAAGATATACCCTCTGTTGTTGCTGTAAGTATGTGCATACACGGTCTGCATTCTTTTCTTGAATCGAATTCATCAGATTTATATGGGCATTAACCTTTTGATTGATTATCAAAAATAAAGAGTTTCTCCTGTGAATAAAACTCTGGCTCATTTTTGTGGATAAAATTTTTAAGTTGTTAAGGAAGTCACTGCAAAAGAAATGTAAGCAAGCGGACAAGCATAAAATTCCCTTTCCTTCTACACAGATTCTTATATGCAACACTTGGTTCAGCAGAAATGTGAGTATCTTCTTGGAAACAGAGTTAGTGAACCTCTTAAAGAACTAGGACAGAAATCAGCCAGACAGAAATATATCAAATGCTGCTTCAATGCATTTTAAAATATTTGAATATAATATGCATTTATCTGTTTATCATTACACATTTTATCTTTTAACACCATGTGTTGGCATTTAAATGGTTACTTGGCAACTTAATTTGCAGTAATGTTATTTTTCTACGTTAATGTTGATGTTTACTTGTGTATATTATCCACAAATAAAGTTACAAGATTATTTTCATATGCTCCTCGTTGGTGCAAACTTGAACTTGAAGGCTAGGTTTTTTAAAAATAATCATAAATATTCCTTAATGTTGCACAGAATGTGTGCTGTCTTGTCTCATGTGACACACTTGATATTCAAGTGAAGTGGATTAGAAATGAAACTGATGTTCAGCCATGCTGCGCATGTAGACTCATTGTGATGATAATGCACTGCATGCAACTTTATGGATGTTTTGTATGTGTACACTATACTGGGAATATGTTGGCAGGGTAAAATTGATAAATTACAAGAAGATTTAAAACCAAATACTGATAAATGGTTTTGCAGTATAGTGAATGAAGATAGGTTATCCAAAATAGAATTGAAATTGATACCAAAAGGTCACTATGATAGGCTTTCCTCCAAGTTCTTGATTTTTCTCTTGCTGATGGTCATTGCACCATTGCTCCTTTCATAATTCCTGACGAGGTAGGCCAAACTAGCCAGGATGTAAACATAACCTTGGTTATGAGATGGAACTTCATTTCAGACCCAAACTTTTCTTTTTAATTTGATGATGCAAGAAGCAAGTGTGCAGTAGATGTTATACTTTGTTAGATCATCAGGGGTCTTGCTGTGATATCTGTAGAAATTCCCTTATTTTAATCTAATCAACTTTTCTGTACCTTTTGCAGGTGTGTGCCAGTCATGATCCAAAAGCACTATTCAAATACAACATTCAGATTCGACTGCAGCCTCCGAAAGTTGAGATAATTCAAGACTTGGAAGCTATTATTAAAGACCAGCTGTTGTACTTCCGTGACGTCACACGTTATTTGCCAAACAGGATAATATTTTATAGAGATGGTGTCAGTGAGGGAGAGTTTGCAAAGGTATATTTCAGAGTTACAGGATTGAGGGGAATTAAATAATGAATTTATAAGACTCCTCAGGTTTGGTGACAATATACAGTAAAACCTCTCTAACTTGGACACTTGCGGTTCCACGATAATGTGTCCAACTTACAGAGGTGTCCAGGATAGAGGGAAAGGGGAAAATATCCTTTCATATTGTGGTGTAATGACAATGTGGTAATTGTGAAGTATTATGGAGCCCTTCCCAAAAAGGAAATTATTGATAAGAAAAATCAAAGGGGTAAATTAAATTTTCATAACTTTTGTTTTCACTAAATTAAACTTACATGGATAAGCTCAAAGAAGGGCACCAATACCTTACGTTTACCGACAATGTATTCTATTTTACATAATCTAACTACTGTAGGCTTGCTTGAATTAAGAATTAATGACAATAGTATTAATAATCTTTTGAACCCCACTCTCATGGTTGCACATTACACCCCAGCCTCAATGAAATTTTAAATGTTCAAAATGTATTTTTTTAATTGTACTTACAGCATTAGCTCAACATATGATATCACTTAATTCTTGTAAAAAAGTCCGTCACAAGACACTGCTTTTTTGCTTTTGTCTTTGAATTTGCCCATCCTCTTTCTAATTTTCGCCGCAATCCGAATAAATTTTCAACCATTGCTGGTTGATTATGAGCGAAAGCATACCGTTCTAATTCTTCCATGCATTGCAAAGCACTCTGATGTGTTGGTGGTTCTTCGTACATAGATAACTCTTCTTCCTCTGAAGATTCTTTACACACATCGTCACTTGAAGTCATCACTTTGTCTAGCACATTATCGATTGTTCCAGCAACATCGTCGTGAACCTCTAGAATGTTGTCGAACGTTGAAAGAGCTTGGACATCAGGAATTTGGTTGCGATACTCCTCAGGAAGACAGTTTATTTCTTCATGAAAACTGTCTTCTTCCATCGCTTCCGCTTCATCCTCAATGGAATCTGCCATAAATCCTGCATGTCGGAAACACTTTGCAATGGTTTGAGGAGAAACTTCTGCCCAGGCACCATGAATCCACCGAATGGCATCTAAGACTGTAACGCTTCTTGAAAATTCGGTCACGTCTTTGCACTTATCTGCAGCATTGATTAGTGAATGCATTAGTTGCTTCCTGTAGAGCAGTTTCACAGATTGAATAATGCCCTTATCTAGTGGCTGCACTTCGCTGGTCAGATTTGGCGGCAGAAATTGTATACTGACGTTTGAGAGATTTGAACTGACGTGGCTTGTAGCGTTGTCGACAAACAATAATATCTTCTGATTAGCCCGCTTCATTTTAAGGTTGACCTCGTTCAACCACTCAGAAAAAATTTTAGATGTCATCCAAGCCTTCTTGTTGTGACACCAAATTACGGGAAGGTCGTCCAATTTCACATTGTTCGTTTTGAAAGCTCTAGGACGTGCAGCATTTCCAATAACTAATGGCTTTAATTTCGCTCCTCGCGAATTGCAACATAGCAAAACAGTAATCCGTTCCTTAGATTTCTTCCCTCCTTTACATGTCTCTCTCATTTCTATTAAGGATCGCGTTGGAAGTTGACGGTAGAATAATCCAGTTTCATCCGCGTTGAAAATGTCCTCTTCTGCGTATCCCAACAAAAGGCTTGAAAGTTTGCGTTTCCAATCTTCAGCAGCTTGAAGATCAGCAGAAGCTGATTCGCCAGAAAGGACGTGCAGACTTATGTTATTTCGTTTACGGAAACGATCCAACCAGCCATTGCTCGCCGAGAAATCTTCGGTGTGGAGTCTAGTTGCAATTTCTCTAGCCTTCTCCTGTAAAAGTGTGCCACTAATGGGAATGTTCTTTGCACGACAACACCGGAAAAACTCTAACACTTTGTCATTTAGTTCATCATGAGGTGTTTTTCGTAGTCTTTTTCTGTCTGCATTACAATTCTTTTCCCACGCATCGGTAATTGCGGCTCTGTTGCTGTTGATGTTGGAAACAGTAGATTTTGAGATGCCGTATTTCTCTGCCAGCTTCCTGCAACTTTCTCCTATCTTCAGAAGATCCAAAACTTCTTTCTTCTTTTCCAGAGTTAATTCCACCAATTTTCGTTTTCCCATCGCAAAAAGAAAAATCCAATTTCTGTTAACACTGTTGCAAGCTAACTCAGCTGCAAGCACAGTACTGACAAAGTTAGAACTGTACCAGCAATACTACTGTAGTCCAGTGAAGGGTTCAACAAAAAAATAAATATACACTTTCACTGCATTCCAATGATGGGTTCAAAGTCTCACACCCTCAATTATAAGCTAATCCTCAGGTAGAAGGCATTCATCAGTCAGAAATTCAAAATAACAAAATACTAACTGTAAATGTTTCCCATAAAAGCATTGAAGCTAAGTGCATGAACCTGTCCAACTTGCAACAAAAGGGGTGTTCAAGTTCCAGGATAGAGGGGTGTCCAAGATATAGAGTGTTGTGGACATGTAAAATTATAGGATATTCGCCGGTTCCAATTAAAAGTGTCCAATATAGAGGGGTGTCCAGGATATAGGGTGTCCAACTAGAGGGGTTTTACTGTACTGTGTTTACCTGATGTTATGCTGAGTAGCGAGATTGCTGATAATTTACAGCGCAAATAGTTTCTGTGATCTCTGATAAGTGACAACACGAGTGATAATGTTATCAGTCTTCTGATAGTTATGGCATAAAAAATACAGAAGTTCATTAACTTGTTAGCTAGTTTGTATGGCAGTAAGAGGAACCAGAATGTAATGATTTCTGTTTCTGAAATAGCCTTATTGATAAATTATTCTGTTTTTGAGTTTTTGTATTATGTCTTGTTTTCCCAGATATCACTGAATCAATCTTTTACACATTTTTTTTATGGTTATAATATACCCCTATTTTTAATGAGAATAAAGTAAGAAAACTTTGTCTTATAATTGGGTAAATATGGTATATTGTCTGTTGTATAGTTGTTCCTATTGAGGGGTTGATGTGAGTTTGAGAGAACATGGGAGGGAATTTTGCAGTTGCTACTTTACTTGAAGGTTTAAATCTTTTTTCTTTATATTGTAACCATACATACAATGTAGAATTAAATGAAATAAGTATTGTTGTATGATTGGTGTGGTCTGTTTTTGATTGACACCGTGAATTGAATCCCAGTCATTGAGCATGAATCCAGCCATTTTACTGAGCTATCCTGTCTAATTCTTAATATGGAGTTTGGTTAAACAGATTTTTTCTCTATAATACTGCTGTCTATGTTGTTTGGCCAAGAAGAAATTTTTACTGAAAAAGCTTATCTGTTTCACATTATTATTTTACAGGTTTTGAATAGTGAGCTGACTGCTGTTAGACGTGCCTGTTCTTCAGTGCAGCAAGGATACAAACCAATGGTGACATTTCTTGTTGTTCAGAAACGACATCATACTAGATTTTTTCCCACACGTAGGGAGGATGAAGATGGGAAGAACCGTAATGTACCCCCAGGTACTCTGGTTGACTCTGAGATCACACACCCTGTTGAGTTTGACTTTTTCTTAGTGAGCCATGCCAGCATACAGGTAATATATTTTAGTATTAGTTTCCATTACCAGTATACTTCAGTATAATTATTAATTACTTCAGTAACATCAAATTGAACATATTTTAAACAGCAGCCAAGTGGTTTTGGCTATTCTTTAGTGATCATTAGGGACTTGTACTCTTTAAGAAGTTATTAACCTTTATTGCATAGAATTTAAATACTTTGTTCATAATCTTACCACTGGTTTAAATTACCATTTAAAGGTGTCAAAGTGCAGAATACTATAAAATAAATTGTATTATTATATTTTAAGCCAGAACCTCCAAATAAAAACTCAGTTATTAAGAATGATTTTATTTGCCTGTATATGAAGATATAAAGTAACTAGTCTTTTTGTATATCACATAAAATTGTGTTTTATTTGTTGCATACTCCTCTCCCTATGTTACATATATTAGCAGGAAGAAATTGCTAGATTGGGATTTTGGGTGTCAAACTCATTAACTTTACTGTATTCTTTTAAATATCCAGTGTACAATTGAATTAGACCAAGTTTTAGTAAGGGATGCCTAAGCTTTCACATACGGCGGCCAGTATTCTGGCAACAAGTATTTAAAAGGTTAATGCCAAGCTAAAAGGAAAATTGCAGACATATGGTCATCCACAAAGACTGACTAATGATAATTGAAATAAATTATTAAAACTAATGTTTTTATAATATTCTCACTGGTATTGGAATAGATTGTCAATTACAGTCTATCTTACTTTAACTGTTAATGTGTTTTTGCAGGGTGTGAGTCGACCAACCAAATATCATTTGTTGTGGAATGATGATAATGATATGACAACTGATGATCTTGAACAGCTTACATATTACTTATGTCACATGTTCTCACGATGCACACGCAGTGTGTCCTATCCAGCTCCCACATACAATGCACATTTGGCTGCATCTCGTGCTCGTGTGTACCTCGATGGGTGAGTATAGAATTGCTGTTATGAAATTAAAAGAAATGAGTAGCTTGAAAAATCTATACATCCTTGGTATAGTTATTATCCACTTTGATTATCAAGGTTAAGTGGGAAAGTGAATGAAAATGGCACGTGATGCTTTATTAACAAATTATTGACATAAATAGGATCAAGGTCCTAATATTTATCAGAAATGATTTCCAATAATTTTATTAACAGAGCTCCTATAGGCTCAGTGGTCTGATATTTTCATGTAGGTGGTGTGTAATTGTGGAAATGCCAAAATTAAAGTTTAACCAAGTCAAAATGGACCATTAAATGATATTGCATATGAGGGAAGTTAATAAGAAACACTCCATCATTCATCATCCTTATGATGGAGGCACCAAACACCTCTGAAACATTAGTGAACTTCTAAAAGACTACGTGGTGTAGCAATCCAGATGACAGCCATCTTCATATTTGCTGCTGTGAGAACATTTAAATCTTACTACGAATAATTTATTTACATTCCATGGATCCATAAGACAGTCAGATGACAATAGGATGTGAAAAAAGTCATAATAATAAAAATAATAATAATACAATACATATTATAAAGTACAATTTGTACTTCTATATAAATTTCACATAATACAAAACAAAGTATTCACCTAGAGAAATGATAAGCTACAAATAGATCTACCCATTACACACAAGAAAAATTTATCACTTATTGTAAACAACATAAATTCATTGACAGAGTAAAAGGAGTGTGTAATTAAGTATCTTTTTAATGCTACCTTAAATTCCTCCTTCTTATTTACAAGACTTGTGAGATTTGAAAATTTTGATCCCTGCATAATATGCACTCTTCTGAAAGCATGAGAGGTTGGCAACTGGTCTATGAAGCTGATTTTTATTCCTTGTGTTGACACTGTGTACAGCAGAATTAGTTTGAAAGAGTTCTTGGTTATTTACAATAAAGTTCATTAACGAGAGCTAAGATCTCTAATGTCTTAAATAGACTTCTACATGAATTTCTAGGTTTTACACCAGCCAATAATCTAATAATTTTCTTTTGTAAAGTGAATATTGTTTTACTGTTTGATGAATTACCCCCAAAAATTATTCCATACTTCATCAAAGAGTGAAAATGGCAAAATATACTGATCTGAGTGTGTCGGTGTTTCTCACATGCAACAGAGATCTAACTGCGTAACATGCGCCACTTAACTTAGGTATCAGTTTATCAATATGATTTGTTCAATTTAGGTGATTTGCAAACCCAAGAATTTTGTGTTTATTGACTCTTGTATATACTAAGAAACACAGTGACTGATCTGAGTGGAAATAACTATGCTAACGATGATGATGACAGTACTAGTGAATCTGCTAGTTACAGTGATAGAAACAGTAAGAATATTTTATTAGGAAGAGTATATCTGTTAGAAACCTATGTATTGAATGTGCTGAGAAAAAATTAGTTATATTCTAGTAATGATGGTAACATGAAGGTGATTTTGTAATTAGTACTAAATATTCCATTGGAATTCCTGCACAGTCTTTAAATCATTCGGGTATAAGGATGTATTCAGGAGTTATGGTTTTATAAAATATTGCTTAAAATTAGTCATGAGCCAACAAGTGCAATGGTTGAGCTCTCATTGTGTTATTTAGTATCATCAATGATATTATGAACTTTAAGACTGTGGGTCTTATATTACCTATAGTCTGTTTTCTATAGAACACTTGGCTTTTGATGTAAGTGACCAAAAACAGAATTATTTACTTTATTTTCATAATGCTTCTCTCAGTCTGAAGGACCTTGAGTTCACGATAGTCACACTGTTTACAGCAGTTAAGTAGTCAAGATATCAGACCTATGCCATTTGATTAATTGGCTCTGACTCCACGGCCCTGGTTATGTGACTCAGTGAAGATCCCTTCAGAAGAATATTTAGAAAATGTGCCCTAAAAAATTAACCTAAACACCGATCTGCTTTCCTGTTACCATTAAACCTTTGAATTCCCCATTGTGTTATGTCCTCGGACTGGAATATTGGTGGCAGATCACTTAGTACAGGCTATCTTTATTCTACAAAATATGAAAGTAACCATCTTGTTTTCTCTTTTCAGGAGAAAGATAACATTGACAAATCTTGCAAACGAACAGCGGAAGTACTTTGAAAGTTCTGTTTTGAAAGCGATTATAAAGGACTTTCCTATGTATTTTGTATAGAAAGGTAAGTAATATAAATTCTAGATCTAGATTTAAAGTATGTAAGTTATTCCTGTAAGAAAGACATTTGAAAACTAAGATTTTATTCTGGTCATTGATTTTCTTCACATAAGTTCCCAAGTTTTTCCTTCCTCGAGACTGGTGGAGATATCGTGAAGTGTCCAAGACCTAGTTTAATTCCTACTACTGTTCTCGGGTGTTTATTATTGGCAGTAATTGAACAAATTGTGGAAACTCGGTGCATGTGAAGACATTATTTCTATAATTGGCACATAATGGAAATTTGCATGAGATTTAATATGAAGGTCTCATTATGTTAAAGATAGTTCAGTTGTTTCAGTTACAATGATTTAGCTACAGTTTATACGCTTTTGTGGTTATCATTTAATGAACTGAGAGGACTGTGTAAGGTGAACTTGAAAGGAATGGATGGAAGCCATTCATAGCTTATTTCCGGGTACCATTTGTCTGCATTGGACTAAGGAAAACCATTGCCGAGAATGTCGGATGTGCAAGACTAGTCAGAAGTACTTCGTGAATACTTCAGACACAGGACTGCTACAGTCATCAGTCTTTGTAATTAAAGTTAGAGGTAACTGCATAGGTTTGAAGTCGCTTTATATGTTGTATGGCATTGAAGGGGAGGATGACTGTGACAAACCAATCTATGAAGATTTGGAGGAAATAGTCACTGCTATTTTAAGACATTATCTTAACATTTGCCTGGAGAGACTGAGAGGACCTCAGGATAACCAGACTCTGGTCTAAGAATTGAACCAAAGATGAAGCTGGAATGCTAACTACGTACATAACACCAATGTTTAGAAACTGTCAAGTGCATTACTGTCCTACATGCCCTTGTTGTGAAAATCAGTTTGAAATTGTATGTGTATTCAAATTCTTTTCAAGCTTTTTTAACTGCGATGTTTTGATTTTAGTTTCAGATCTGTATCACGTTTGAACATCAACTGTGTATTTCGAAGAAAGTGTTTATCGTGTATTTTATTATATGCCAGATTGATAGAATTCCATTAATTCCGAATGTGAAAGGTGCATAGAATAAAATAAAGTCATAGTTATGTGTGTTTGTGTAAAAAATGATGTAGAATGAACTTGTTATGCAAATAAAATAAACATAATATATTGTTATCAGTTTCTTTAATATTTTATACATAACTAACTAGATGGGTTATAAAACCCGATAGTTCATCACCGAATTAACCAAATCCCTCCACCAGACCCTGTCCTGGGCCAACAAAATCCAGTCTCCTTCAACTCCTATCTCCCATAGATTTTATAAGAATGTTGGCAGCTTTGTCTGTTGGCAAAATGTTTTGGGAGGAATTTACTTAAGTACTTTACTGGAAGAGAGAATATACAAATTTGTCAATTAATGTCATAATTTCTAGTATGTACTCATTTAAATTTTAGTGCTGGATCTGTGAATTCACACAATACATATATAGTTTTTCATATACTTCGTAAGATGTAAATCAGTAAATTGCATGGCGTAGAGTGGGACAGCTTTACTCACATCCATAAGAAACATTTCAGAGAGCAGTCTGTTAAGAAGTTACATTTTAGGAGGGTTCATAGGAACTTGTCAATATTCCCTAATGTCAGCCAAATTATTACAGTCTTTCGTCTTTGTTTAATTTCAATATACCCCAGTCTATGCCTATCACAATACTTCCAATTTTCGAGATTATTTACAACCACAGTTTGTAACCCTGTGTCGAGAATTAATAACAGAAAGCAGGAAATGCAGAATACTTTAAACCATGTGTCTATGTTCAAGAGTAGGACTGATGCATTATTCTCATAATTGTAAACGTCAGGCACACACTCTAAAGATGGAAGCGATTCTTCTTTATAACGCCGTCTCCTTTACAGGAGGTTGCCGACTTATTATGAACAGGATCCTTCCATCCTTTTCTCGGACTGGGACCTGTTCATATATGTTCTTGGCAGATGATCCAGAAGTGGTTTGCCATTGCCTTCTTCTGTGTGTGAATGGAGTAATTGTTGGGATGCCACGGAGAAACCGGGGAAGAAGCCCCCGGAGGAAAACTCCGTGTTGCCTAGACCACGGCCTTGCCCAACACAAGTTATAAATTCGGGCACCGCCGGAAATCGAACCCGAGACCCCAGGATTACAAGGCCAGCGTTCTAACCGCTAGACCACCTCATCTTATTATTTATTTAGTGTTCTGTCTGACGACACGTCCATATGAACAGGATCCTTCCATCCTTTTCTCGGACTGGGACGTGTTTATATACGTTCTTGGCAGATGATCCAGAAGTGGTTTGCCATTGCCTTCTTCTGTGTGTGAATGGAGTAATTGTTGGGATGCCACGGAGAAACCGGGGAAGCCCCCGGAGGAAAACTCCGTGTTGCCTAGACCACGGCCTTGCCCAACACAAGTTATAAATCTGAGCACCTAAGGGAATTGAACCCGGGACCCCAGGATTACAAGGCCAGCGTTCTAACCGCTAGACCACCTCATCTTATAATTATTATTTAGTTTTCTGTCTGACGACAGGTCCATATGAACAGGATCCTTCCATCCTTTTCTCGGACTGGGACCTGTTCATATACGTTCTTGGCAGATGATCCAGAAGTGGTTTGCCATTGCCTTCTTCTGTGTGTGAATGGAGTAATTGTTGGGATGCCACGGAGAAACCGGGGAAGAAGCCCCCGGAGGAAAACTCCGTGTTGCCTAGACCACGGCCTTGCCCAACACAATTTATAAATTCGGGCACCGCCGGGAATCGAACCCGAGACCCCAGGATTACAAGGCCAGCGTTATTGTATTATTAATTGAAATTTTGTAATTAAATTGGATCTGATTGTAATTTGTTGAATGTTATTTTAATGACTGCAGTGAAGTTGCGTGTTGTTAGCAAATTCTCAGACGCCAGTTTCATGGTCAGGAGGGTTGTGCGTGTTGGTCCGTGTAGAACACTGTCCTTTCCAACCGCAGACTCACTTGAGTTCAGACGTTAGCTTCTGACTCGTCCGTCCGGTGTCCACGACCGAGAGTTGCGAGCAGAAAAGATTTCTCATGATGATGGCAGCACTGTAAGGACTCATGGGTTTGTAACTGTGACTGATGCTCTACACAGCAATCACACCTGGAATTTTCCATTGTCTGAGGAACGCGATGTACGAGACATCAGGCTTGGCTTTGTGAGGCAGTCAGAACACTTTCACGATTACATGAGATTGCTCAATGGCCACAGCCCTGTAAACATCAAGGAACTCGTTTTGATTGCAGCTGGTATTAATGTGGGCTCCGAAAATAGGAGGAGGCTGTGTATAAGATTAACCACTCTGTCAAACAGCTCACAGCTTTGCTACATATCGGATTCGTTACAAGTCCTTACAGATCATTTTAGGTTGTTTCGAGATCATAAAAGATAAGCTGAAAACTAAGTCTCCGGATTAAGAAAGACTTTCGATTGAATATAAATTTGCAAGTTTCTAAAGAAACAAAGAAAATAGAGAAAAATAATGATAAAAGAAAAAAAGATAACGTAAATATACTTATATGCAATACAAAGTTTCTTCTTCAGAATCGAGTTCAGAATCAACATCTGTAAAAAGACGCAGTGTAACCCTCAAAAGAGCCCACATCGCGCCTTCTTCTTATTATTACTATTCGCAGAACAGAACGCCATTGTGACTCCAGATTGGACACAATTTCGTTTAAAACTTTTCAGACTCATATAGTATAATCACTTTCACTTCTGTACTTAATTTTCTCATTTAGAGTATAATTCCAAAATTCTGTTACGCGAAGGGCTGTCAGCTGTTAGAAAAGCGTGGGCTTCTAATACAAATGCAAATTCGGAAGCTGATTCTATTCTGATGTAAATCCTTCAAATGTAGCTCCTAATATATTTATCACAATAAAATTTAAATAAAATGGAAAGAAGAAATTAACACGCTGGCTAACTACAGTTGAGTAATATAATTATTTAAAGTCTCCACAATTAACCGATGGTCATATTATCATTTAGAAATCAAAAGACCTTCAAAAATAACTTTCAAAGTAGGTAACTTTCGTCAATATTTTAACAGAAGAAACTTAACAAGAAACTATTAAGCTTGAAGGAAGAGTGTCTTGTGAGACAGAAAGTAATCAGCATACGAGTAATAACAGAGGAAGTTTAATATTTAACTTTTGGAAATGGCATATTTTTTTAAACAGGGAACTGTGATATAAAAAGTTAAATAATTAGAAATCAAAGAAAATACTTAACAATAAGTGGAAGATTAAGGCACCAAGTAAGAAAAAAGATAAGATGTGTATTTTATAAATAAACACAATTTATTATGCCTTAATATGGGCATAAATATTTTGCTAAGAAGTAAAAATCTGTTAAAATACTTCGAACAAAGAAAATAAACATTCTAATAGGCCTAATATTTGTATTATAAAGAGTAAAAACCAAAAAAATACCTAAAACGAAAAGAGTTTATTCAAGAAATATGAAAACAGGAAAATACAGGTAAGTAACATTTTTTAATGGGCAACGGACTCCCAACACCAAAGATGCAAGCCAGTTTTCCGTGACCCCTTACAGATACAAAAGAACTGCTAGGCCTACATTTCTCTGCGAAGACCCAGCAACTATCTGACAAACGAACTCCATGCAATGGAGGCCATCCCAAGAAGTTGATAGGCGCTCAGCTGTTCAAAAAATTCATACCCTTTCTTGGAACACGAAAGTTCATCGCCGTGTTGACAACAGTCAGTGCCGGTCTCTATTCTGAGCCAAATGAATCCAATTGACACCATCCTACGTTCTTCCTAAGGTCTATTTTAATATCATCCCCCATCTATGTCTAGTTCATCCTAGGTCTCTTTTGAAGTTTCAGGCTAAGATGTATTCACACCCCACCTCCACCATGCAGTGTTTTTACTGGTCAAGTTTTATTTTAAAATAGCCTACAGCGCAGGCAACTTCTCCGACAAAGTAGTTGTGCATGCTGACTATACTGTAAGTTACAGGCGAACTGGTAATTTTTAAATCCGAAGTCTATGCTGTGCTGTGGGAGGATTTTCTGCTTGGGTATTTAATTTTGAGCTTGAAAGTGCATCATTTTACTTATATGGGCACAACTTCCCTAATTTATATCGTAATTGCGTCATGTTTGTGTTTTATTGATACAATATTTTTATTTTCCGTCTATACACAAACTTAAAATAACAAGATGCAGTGTCTACTGAGAATGTTATAATTTTAAATAATTTTAAACAACATTATTTTAAGTTTGTGTATAGACGGAAAATAAAAATATTGTATCAACTTCCCTAATAATTGATGAATTTAAGTGAAACTTTGAACAAAATGTTCACAACACACTATGCTTCGGTCGTCTACAGTTCTATCAATGTCTTGAGGAGACAAAAAACGTCTGCTACTCGAAGCCATAATCACGGCTGACTGACGGCAGATATGTGCTACAGAAGTCCGTTCGTACCAAGCTTGCTGACATCATATACCGTTGCAAAGGTGAATCTACTGTTAAGAGGACCTGCAGATCTGCAGCCACCTACTTAGCCGTGTACAAGAATAAAGTGCGAAATACGAAACATATAAATAATTCTATACTACAGGTGCAATGGCACCCCAGAAGTGAACTATATTCTACGAGTGCTGGATTACGTGCCAGAGTAGACCGCGATCATTGATTCACTAACTGAAGACGACTGTCACCCTGTTCGTTTGCGTGCACTATACAGCTACATTCAAGTTTTCGACTTCCTCGATAGGTTGTAGCAATCGAATTGACCCTCGCTTTTAAATCGATTGCATCCTTGAGTAACTTCCGAGCAATAAATTACGTTATTTATATTTGATGTATTTTTGTGTGAATTAATTTGTATGAGGACGTAAAATGGGAAAATCTTCACGGGACAAACGTGATGTTTTTTACCGACTTGCGAAAGAGGGTAGTTTCAGGGCAAGAAGTGCATATAAATTGATCCAAATAGACGAAGAATTCGATTTGTTTACCGGTGAGTATTCCATTTCAGGATAAGGAGATTGATGTTGACCACTATTTTCCTCACAGACTTACTTTATTAAATATAGATATTGGTGTGACTTTCCTTTGCTATTACCGTTAACGTTCTTTAAGATGAATTGATTCGTGTCTGTTCTAGTGACGGCAAATTATACACAAATATCAGTGATAGGTTAGGGCAATTGTCGCCAGAATACGTAGGTTATGTTTAGTAATACCGTTATGTTATAATATTTTCAGTTACACTAATAACTACATTTTATCATTAGATACTACTGATAAAGATTTCTGCTCTGCACTTGACACAAGCTGAAAATAAAAATAGCCAGGTATTAAATGTTAACCTTTTGCAGGCGAAGCTCATCAAAATAATATTTAAACTCCACCTCAGAGAAAATACAGCACGTATGCATTACAAAGATCTGTTTGTTTTTATTGTTTAAGGAAATGGTCACTATTTACTTTTGAAACCAATAAGTATACTCAGCATGTAAAATGCAGAACTGGTCATTAAAACAGGTGATGCATATCATTACCAGTGGGTTTGAAATAGTTAACCAACATAAAGACCTATTCAAAACTAAACCAAATTTTACTTATAATGAATTCTTCTTGGCTGGTAGCCCGAGAAAAAATTATTATACTTAGCGTCCGTGAATGGTTCAGATCATAAAAATTTTACTTCCTTACCTCACTTCACAACCAACGCAACAATTACAGAAAATTGCACCACTATCTGTAAATTATTTTGCACTGTTGGTATGTGTGTTCTGAGGCACATGACAGAAGTGAGCACTGAAAACAATTCGTGGTGAATCTGAAAGCATGATGAGACAGTGGGTAAAGTTAAAGTGTTAGGATGACGTCTCTATTTTAATTGCCCTTTTATTCATACTGAACTTAGATGTTGTATATTCTCTTTAACCTTCAGCGCTGGCATTTTGCAATATGCTATATATAATTTTAGAAGTTAGTTGATACAATAATATGAGGGTTGTCAGTTAAGACTGAATGTTATGATGTAGTCATGATCACTACTATAATTGCTATTATTGTAAATCATTTAGTTCAGTTTCATGACCAGTCATGGTTTGTTGAATTCCTTTTTTCCAGAGTTCTCTTAGTCCTCTTCTTTTCCAGTTACCCGCTGGAATTCCACTAAAATGTCCTTTTTTATTTCCTTTTTATACACAGTAAAATATGCAACTTATGAAGAAAAATAAATTCAAATCATGGCTATTCTTAGCCAAATTCCTACCAGATATTAGTGTGGAATGGTAAAATTGATATGGTGACCCTGATATTTTGAGTTAGTAACATTTCTCACTTATCAATATGATTAACACTAATTATAACCCATCCAGTTCCTCAGTGCCTAATTGCCAATTCCACCTGTTAAATCAGTAGTAATGCATGTGACATAAGAACGGAGGTTTGAGGAACCTCCAGAAAAGTTCTGATATAATATAGTAAAAGGAGGACAAACCATATCTCTTTTTTAAGTGTATGTCATCTAGAAAGTAGCAGCTAACCAGACCTTTTATAGTCTCCTAGAAATAATTAAAGACAATTTATGAGCATTGATGCTGGACATTTTGTGAAAGTTTGTTTCAGACTGACAAAAATTCATTAACGATTTTCTACTTTATAAACTCAAAGGCCTAAGCAGATGATCGATCCCTGTATATACACCAAGATCAGGTAACCTGTTCACGCTGCCCCAGTTGCACCTCTGCCTTCTTTAACCTGCTCAGTCATTACTTTAGTTGGTTTATGAATATTTGATTATTCTATATAAAATGTGCATACAAACAACTGTTCACACTATGTATGATATTAATGCCAAACGCGTTTCAACCTCGACACTTGTTTGTATGCACATTTTATATTCTAATACTCTACACAGTATGCAAGGTTCTAAGATTTGATTATTCATTTGATTATTGATTAGAGCTAGACTGTGGGCACAAACTGTACCTGTACCTTAATCTAAGATTTAACCCGTTTTATGCCAGGAAATAAATATAACTTATTTGAAGCTGTCATCTTTGTACTCTGCACAAGGTGAGTGGATGACAATTTGCAGTGACACCTGGTAACATCTCTTGCTCCGTCGATCCATCACTGTCATGGATGAGACTTTTATTCTAGAAAACTAACAAACAAAGCATGAACAGTCGATCTGGAAATCTTCTCATTTACGGTGATCAGAAAAGCTTCAGCGACAGTTTGACTATGTGGTACTGTGCACTACAAATTCATTTCAGATGTAACTCTCAACTAGGAAAGATGAAACAAAAGTTTTACCAGCTGCAGGAGTTGACCAGTGACCAGTGACATAAATCTCTTGCATGAGAACACACCTGCACACCTCTCAATTCTTGTGCAACAATCGCTGTTAACCTTAATCGCATGATATCTCACCATCTAATGAGTCTTCACTCAAGAGATAAAAACATCATTTGAGAGGTTTTCATTTCAACAGCCAACAAGAGGTTATTGCTGCAACTGAAGATGCACTGCATGACGTTACAGAAAGAGCCATTTCAGAACTGCTTACAGCAATTGTCCAACGGTGGCAGCAGCGTGTTCCAGCTAAGGGACGGTTGTCTGAGAGCAGCCTAAGACATTTTTGACTGTATTACAATGTATCCTGTAAATTTTGAATGTCTGACACACACTGCAATTCCTTTGTAGTTTCATGTATCCCTTCTTGTATATCGGAATAGCTATTCCTTTACACCGGTCGCCTGATGTTCTGTTTTCTTTTAAATTTTTCTCCTGACTCAATATAACCACTGGGTCCTGACTGTTGCCGATGTGACAACCATGTTGACAGATATTTCATCATATCTTAAGTAAAAAAAGTAAGTGAAATATTTATTAGTGTCGTGATTTTAGATCTTGTGATTCAAAGTGGCAAGCCAGATAATCATTATTTTATTACGGTCATTAAATAGGACTAATTGTTTATATTTATACACACGCAAGCCGACTCCAGTGAGAAGTTAGCAGAACACTGAGCTAGGTTTTCATACTTGTAAAAATTGCTTGCATCATCACAACCTCAAATCCTACATAGAACGAAATATGACTGGTAATAAGACAAATGCAGAGGGGAGCGTTGTTAAACTGTGGGCCAAATTAAGCATGTCGTACATAAGCAAAAAGTGATTACAATTTTGAGCCTTTTGGGTTGTTTTGCATCTCCTATTCACTGGCCGAAGTTTCAGTCATGTCGCGTAAGTAGCAGCGATCATTTATCTTGAGAATGTTGAAATAAAAAATGTTTCAGCGCACATAGTCGTGTATTGCGATACCAAGTTAAAATATTCTCTCTCCTGGACTTTTCGAAGTGTGCATTTGTCAGTACTGAGTGACCAGCCCATTGCCTCCGCACAATTTCTACTCTGTCCTTTTATTGTGTGATAAATGGCCGGCGAGTTTTCCTTACGAAACATCTCGTTCATGCTTTTTCGTGCCGTAAATCTACGGCATGGGACCGCTGGTTTTACTTTCCCTCCGAAGGAAGTTGTGCTATGGATTTTTGACGTAAATACGTCTATATTCTAGGGTCAGTGTCATTCGGCAAAAAGTGTTACGAAAAAGGGAAACGAAAAAGTGTAACTTCATTGTTATGTTACCTAGGAAACGTCAAACTTCATTGTTATGTTACCTGGGAAACGAAAAAGTGTAACTTCATTGTTATGTTATCTAGGAAACGTCAAACTTCATTGTTATGTTACCTGGGAAACGAAAAAGTGTAACTTCATTGTTATGTTACCTTGGAAACGTCATCTGTTTATCAACAAATAAACAACAATGGTTACCTACATAGTTACATTACATTACATTACTTTACCTTACATTACATTACCTTACATTATCTTACCTTTCTTTACCTTACATTACCTTACCTTTCTTTACCTTACATTACCTTACCTTACCTTATATTACATTACATTCAGCTACCACAGACCCATCTTAAGCGTAACTAATTCAAGTTAAAAAAGCAATGTCTTAATCAAACTTATCTCGAGTGTAAAGCATGTATAAAGGAAATATTTAGAATAAAACTAATAAATAAACTTCCTTTCCGTATAGACGTATTTACGTCAAATTCTCCGGAACCGTGGTTCCACTGACAACTTTTATACCCCTCAAAAATCCATCGACCTCGGTCAGGTTTGAACCCACGTACCTTGGGTCCAGTGGCGACCACATAAACCACTAGTGCACTGAGGACGACAAGTTCGTTCAAATATTACTTTGCCAAATTAACAAGAGGAAAGTTTGTGAACATGTTTTTTATTTAATATTCTTAAATATATAATTCATATTTAATTACAAACTATTTAAAAATTGAAATATTATTTATTTTTTGTTATGTAGCTAAATTGCTCATATTTTGTTAATATAAGCAATTTAGCTACTTAACAAAAAAAATAATTTAAATAATTTTCTAAAACAATTTAAGTATTTAACTGTAAATAATTTAACTATTTAAGCACTTAACTATTCTAAATTGGCTTTGTCATGATATTTCACAAAGTAGATGTAAAGTGAATATCGTCCATTTCTGGAATCTGGAAAAGAAATAAACATGTGGATCAGAACAGGAACTGGAATTATTGGTAACAAGTATGGAAACTGATGCAGCGAATATCTCGCGTTAGGCGATCTCTACGGATGCAGGTTTTGAAGGAATTTGAGACGAAACTCAAGGTGAAAGACACTGGACTTATTCTATTTACGTGAACTTTTATGTGAATTACAGACTTCAACCTTATAAATATAAGCTATTTGTAAGATATCTTTGCTTTCAACAGCCAATTTATTTTTAAAGAAATACGAGAGCAGATAAATTAATGTTTAAAACTTAGAGTAGAGTTTTATGGATTTAAATAGTGGAATCCGCTAAATAAGTTCAACTGCAATGCGTTCTTACAAACAGAGGAAGATAAACTTCCCAACCAACCCCAATAATCGATAGTTTACTCTAGTCATCTTTCGCCACTGACTTTCCACACTTGTTTGTTTTCCATGTGCAAGCGACAGATGGCAGGCGAGTGACTTCGTCCAGAGAGTATGACGACGACTTACCTCTGACAAAGCGACAACTTGTGTGCGTGGGAATCTTCCTCGTCTTCGATGTTTTTGGGCAGTCATCAGACGGGCGATGGTGGTCTGTGTCGTCGTGAGGCGTCTCAATTTCTTACCACGGGTCTGCTCTCGAAGGCGCTTTTGTCTGCGGACCGCTTTTGGGTTGTAGACATGATCTGAAAACGGAAAGACTGACATTCAGGTCACAGCATTCCGTAAACGGTTGCTTCTGATCGCGTGATTTGGCGTCTTTTATTACAGAAAGACAGGAACAATACAATGACTTTTGATCATATCTAATTGCAAAATTAAATGTTTAAGTTCCTCCCATTTTAATATTATAATATCTGGGTTCTGGTTCATTGACTCGTAAGTAGATGAAAAGGTTTTGGAGAAAATAAATACTCTGCAAAAGTTCTCTTACTTAAAATCGCTAGCAGTCAATCCCAAATAAATCAAAATCGCTGATGTTTCTCAGAATTCTCGGGTGCATTTTTTGGAATCTTTCTACTGCTTATTGACGTTAAAAGAGAATTGTTTACTTACCGGGATATTTCTTCTTGTGCTCCGCGACCGCCTGGCGGGCGCGGGCAAAATACTCGATCTTCTGCACTCCTTCCATTTCGTTCCACATTCCGCCAAGTCTGCATATAGAATAAGCAAAACTTGTAAGGTTGTAGGACGAACGTCCAAGGGTTGCAGCTGGGTAAAGGCAAAGACAGTGCCGTACGAGAGCGCACGAAATTTTTCACCTGTTCTCGACGATCAGAACATTTTCAGCAAATGGAAATGAGATATCCAATTTCGAATTCACCTCATGCATTCTCTACCAATTTTGGAGCCTTTTCAATTTTACAGTGGAAGAATTGTTCCGGGCGGACTCATAAATTCTACTTCTCTACCATGGGCTAGACTTCTGTCCTACATATCATGTGTTAAGTTTATAATTAGGTAGATATAGGTTTATAATCCAGCAATGAAAATCAAACTAGCCTTTAACTTAATGTGCTGAATTTTACAAGAGTCAACCTTTTTGACGTAAATACGTAAATATTTTAGGGTCAGTGTCATTCGGCAAAAATTTGTTACGGAAAAGTGTTACGAAAAATTGTTACGAAAAAGTGTTACGAAATAGTGTTACGAAAAAGTGTTACGAAAAAGTGTTACGAAATAGTGTTACGAAATAGTGTTACGAAAAAGGGAAACGAAAAAATGTAACTTCATTGTTATGTTACCTTGGAAACGTCATCTGTTTATCAACAAATAAACAACAATGGTTACCTACATAGTTACCTTACATTACATATATAATAATATTTAGAATAATATTTATATATAAACTTCCTTTCCGTATAGACGTATTTACGTCAAATTCTCCGGAACCGTGGTTCCATTGACAACTTTTTTTCAATTACTAGGGCTCATAGTTCATCATCACCACAATCATCAGCGTCACCACGAAATATGTTGTTTGCCTTTTTCTCTCTTTGGGTAGAACAAATTTCTAAGTGCGCGTTCTGAACACGGGAAATCTCACACGTAATTTTACAGGTTCGCACCGGCGCCATGTTTATAATCGTTAACTTGCGTACAATGGTCCTGCATGTCCGCTGAACTCGAATGCCTTTGAAGACAATTTGTCGTGCACATTAAATTGTTAACAATTAATTGTCCTTAAGTACACTTTGTATTGCAACTTACCTCACGCTGATCTGTCTGTTGCTCTCTCCTGGATGTTTGATAGCAATCTTCTTCCTCCATTCATTCGAGAAGAGTATGAAGGCGTTCGGCGGTCGTCGTATTTTCGCAACAGGATGACTCTTTGCCATTTCTTTGCACTTTTTCTCTCCGCCCTTAAGTTGACAGCGTCTCTTCGGCCGAATTGCTAATTTCAGATCAGGTCGCTCGATGAGGCTATTATTATTACCTGAAAGAATAATAGAATCCATTTATAACATAGTTTTCAAATTATAAGGATCAGAATATGGCCAACAGTATAAAGAAACATGGCTGTCCGCAATGTACCTCAAGAGTTACAGACATACGAAGCTGGAGTAATAGAATACGCTGTGTCCACGTTTCTGAAAATGAGTGTGCGTTGAAGGGGCGAGGTTCCAGTAACATCATTGTACAGAGAAAATGCGAAGGAGACTCTGTTCTTTAGGAAAATCTGATACAGAACGCAAAGAACAAAGCGCAGTCCACATACCAGAGGACGCGATTTCTTCCTCTTTTCCTCCTCCGCTTTTGTGGCCGTCCTCGACTTCAGCGGCGTTAGACGACGCGTCGGTTAAAAAATTCATACGCCCCGAAAGATCATCTTCACCGAAGTCGCCGGGGTCATTTTTGTCTTGGAATTCTGCCACTGGATGCTCCGTTTGTGAAATGGATTCAGAAAAGTCTGCATTGGAATCCGTGCAACTATCAGAAAGCTGCTTTAAAATACTGTCCACATCCAAAAGAGAAATTTCAACTCCTCCATTTTTATTTCCGAGAGTACAAGCCTCGTTCAAGTCAATTTCCTGCGTTGTCGCCCATTGCAAATCGGCAGTGGCCAAAGGAACAGTTTGTCCATTTGAAGTCAAAACTTCGATTGTGGTCGGAAGGCCACAGTTTTCTGTGCCCACACAATCTTCGTTCTTCGACTTCTTCGCGCGCGTTGAGTTAATTTCTTCGAGTAATTTCCTTTTCGTCCCAGAGCCAGCCTGGTGATCTGCCTGCGTACTGAAGGTCGACATGTCTACGGACGTTTCGGTATTCATTAGTTTCTTCGTCGAAATCCTCCGTCAAGATAGAATGAACAGAGTGGAATTTGCACAAGAAAAGTACTTGAGTTATTCCGAAAGTTTTCACTAAATACGTCAACACAAAAGTATCTCCTACAACCGGTTCACAGCAAAATTCGTTCCAGACTGACGAAAGTCGATTGTCGCCTGCTGTTTATTCGAGTACAACAATGCTGACGTGACCTATGACGCAACAGTGAGTAAAGGAATGGTGTGCAATACGGTTCATTCAGGCGTGCATAAGAAATGAGAAATGAACCTTATGGCATGCCGGCCGAGATTGTTGCAGGTGTTCGTGTTTTATATGAACACATTTTTTGTAGTTAAAGAAATACAAATTGAATTACTCCAAGTCATAATTTGGTTACATTCCATCATTAATGGAAGAAGTCAATAATTAATATTAAATATTTTCTGTGAAAGGAAATGAATTTAAAAGCAATGATAAGAGGCTTGATGTGAATTTTGAATTTTAATTTGCCCTTGTTTAAAAATAACTTCGTGTTTTTTTTAAACTTGTTTCATTTCAAATTCGATTTTTGAGGGGCCCGGGCAATGTTGAACCCATCGCCCCTGGGCGAGGGAAAATGTTTTTCCCTTCGAATCCCGAATATTCATTTTGATCAGTGAGAGAACACAGGAATGTCAGACCTCTGGGAAAAGTGTCCTGAGTTCGATCTCCTTCAAGGGCGGTTCCTGTAGCTCCGAAACTATGCGAGACAGAAGAAGGGATCAGAGTTTTTTGTTTCGAAGAGGAGATTACGGAAACGAAGGCCTCGACACTGTGTTCGAGTTCCGACAAGGATGGTTTCTGTTGACGGGAACGTAACCGCGAAAACAGATCGACGCCAAGGCAAAATTCTTTCGTTTCGGAGAGGAAATTACGGGGTCTAAGGTCACAGACTCGAATACACATTCCTCGGTTCGAGTTTCTTTTAGGATGTTGGTTTCTGGGGTAATTTTACGATCGTATTAACGCACGTTTAATGATGAGGCCTATAAACTATCGGGTGTTTCCAAATAAATCTGCTGATTTTGTGTGGTTATAGTAGACCATGTTTTTTGATATAAATACGTCTATAAGGAAGGGTCATTCGGCAAAAAAGTGTAACGAAAAAGTGACAGGAATATTTGTAAGATCCGATAACAATGGTTACCTAGGGAACGTCGTGTTTACTCGGAATTGTTGTTACCTAGAAAACGTTACATTACATTACATTAAAATACATTCCTTTACATTACATTCAGCTACCACAGACCCATCTTAAGCGTAACTAATTCAAGTTGATTAAGCATTGTCTTAATCAAACTTATCTCAATTGTAAAGAATGTATAAAGGAAATATTTAGAATAAAGCCAATATATAAACTTCCTTTCCGTATAGACGTATTTACGTCAAATTCTCCGGAACCATGGTTCCACTGTAACTTTTTTATTTATTCATAGTTTATTTAACGGCGCATTTTCAGTAATTCAGAGTACCACAGGAGCATTAAATCCTTGTACGTAAACCATTTTATTGTTTGGAAAAAAATGTGTCAGTGGAACCACGGTTCCGGAGAATTTGACGTAAATACGTCTATATGGTAACGAAGTTTATATATTGGCTTTATTCTAAATATTTCCTTTATACATTCTTTACAATTGATTAAAGTTTGAGTAAGACAGAACTGCCTACCTTAAATTAGTTATGCTTAAGATGGGTCTGTGGTAAGCGAAATATGTTACCTGTGATATTGTGAAACGTTTTTACCAGCACAAAATAATCTACTATACGACGCACTTCTTATACAAGCGAATCACAGCTCAGCTCTTTCCGCAATAACAAAAGCGGATTGTTGACGACAATAATGTAACACAACAATGCCGAGTAAACAGATGACGTTTCTTAGGTAACATAACAATGCATACAAGCTGGCCATTTTTGTCAGTCCATGTCCCTAGGTAACCATCTTACACATTTTCGTTTCCCTTTTTCGTTACACTTTTTTGCGGAATGACCCTTCCTTATAGACGTATTTACGTCATAAATGAACAGCCTTACTTACAAAGTGTGGAAATTATACACCTACTAAAACTATAATCATGAACTTAACGTGGTAGCAACATAAGCAAGAATGAGGCAAAGGGAGATGAAAAGTGATAGTGGAACCACGGTTCCGGAGAATTTGACGTAAATACGTCTATACGGAAAGGAATTTTATATATTGTTTCCTAGGTAACAACAATGCTGAGTAAACAGTAACATAACACTTTTTCGTTTCCCTTTTTCGTAACACTTTTTCGTAACACTTTTTCGTAACACTATTTCGTAACACTTTTTCGTAACACATTTTCGTAAATACGTCTATACGGAAAGGAAGTTTATATATTGGCTTTATTCTAAATATTTCCTTTATACATGCTTTACAATTGAGATAAGTTTGATGAAGACATTGCTTATTTAACTTGAATTAGTAACGCTTAAGATGGGTCTGTGGTAGCTGAATGTAATGTAAAGTAATGTAATGTAAGGTAAGGTAATGTAAGCTAATGTAAGGTAAGGAAAGGTAAGGTAATGTAAGGTAAGGTAAGGTAAAGTAATGTAAGGTAAGGTAAGGTAATGTAATGTAATGTAAGGTAAGGTAATGTAAGGTAAGGTAATTTGATGTAAGGTAAAGTAATGTAATGTAATGTAACTATGTAGGTAACCATTGTTGTTTATTTGTTGATAAACAGATGACGTTTCCAAAGTAACATAACAATGAAGTTATACTTTCTCGTTTCCCAGGTAACATAACAATGAAGTTACATTTTCGTTTCCCTTTTTCGTAAAACTTTTTAGTAACACTTTTTCGTAACACTTTTTCGCAACACTATTTCGTAACACTATTTCGTAACACTTTTTCGTAACACTTTTTTGCCGAATGACACTGACCCTAAAATATAGACGTATTTACGTCAAAAACAGGTGTAGGAATGCCAAAGACATTAGGAGAGAACATAAGTGCATTTTCACGTGTACAGTTCTATGACATGTTTGCAAGGCTACGTAAATTCAAATTTTTCACTTACAGGAAATGACTGTATGCACTTATTTTTAATGTGTATGAAAATTTGCGTTGGACAGTGGTGTAAGTTTATACTCTTACCTTACTGCATTTTGCAGAATAATTTACTGAAGTTGTCAAGGTGTTAGAATATAGCACTGCAGCAAGAACTGTACTTTGGGAAAGAAAGTGTAAAGAAACAAAGGTTTTCTTAATTTATTACTAACCTAGAATTCCATTTCTAAAAGAATCATACCAGTATAATCGTAGCATCTGTAGGACACGACATGAGGAATGAAACTCCGTCTTTAGGACGAAAGTATAGGTGAAAATGAAATGAAATTCGTGGCGTAACAGCCCTCTGAGAGCCAAAGCCGACTACCTGGCTGCTGGCCTCAGTTTCACATGCCTAAGCAGAGGTGAACGTTCATCCAACCAGATATAGGATGACGTGTGGTCAGCGCGACGAACCCCCAGCCATTGCCAGTTTTCATGACCGGATTACGCTACTTGTTGTAGCTCCCCAATTTCCTCACGATGTTGAGTTGGCACCGGTCCCATACACGGTCGAAAGCTCATGAGAAAATTTCTTTTCCCCCCCGAGACTCGAACCAGCGCGCATTCATGATGCCTCAGACCGCGCGGCTAGGCCGCGGGACACGAAAGTATAAATATTTTTAGGTTATGTAACTAGTCTTGCGTCTCAACTAATTAAGTAACTATACTGTGCAGAGATCTCGAAAAGCCAATGCTTTGTTACCCAAGAAATTCTAGCCCATTATGAAACGAGAAAACCACTAGCTGTAATATCTGTGCTCACAGTTGATTTCATAGGAGCCTCCAAGGACCCCTCTCGTGAGCCAGATTAATCTAGTACGTACCCTCCAACCCTATTTCTCTCAAATGTGTTTTCGTTTATAATACTGACCCATCGACGCCTAGGTCTTTTTGGATCTCCTACACCATTCCTATCCACGCCATTTTAACATTGTTACTGTACTTATGTTGTTGGTGCTTGCATGGATACAATAAAATTAAAAAGATACAGTGGAACCACGGTTCCACTGTAACTGTATACGGAAAGGAAGTTTATATATTGGCTTTATTCTAAATATTTCCTTTATTCATGCTTCATAATTACGTAAAGTTTGATTAAGACATTGCTTATTTAACTTGAATTAGTTACGCTTAAGATGGGTCTGTGGTAGCTGAATGTAATGAAATGTAATGTAACGTTTCCTAGGAAACAATAATGAAGAGTAAACACGACGTTCCCTAGGTACACTTGTTACACTTTTTCGTTCTCCTTTTTCGTTTCCCTTTTTTGCCGAATGACCCTTCCTTATAGACGTATTTACGTCAAAAAACTAGCTTCAGTCTGTATTACTGTCGACTAACACGGATGCCACCAGATGTCTCAAAAGTAAAGTGCTGTACAATTTGTGTGGTTACCCAAATATCAGAAAAGGTTTTGTGGTAATTTGGCCTCCTTGACTGATTTGAGGTATTTGCGGACATTGGCCACGGGGGCTGAGATACACGTAGTTTGATGGGTAAACCCGTTAGAAGGCGTTTACAATGACCTATAAGGTAGTGTTCTGTTTTGTTTCTACAACACTCTGTCAACTGATAATGTTCCGTATCCATTAATTAAATATGACAGGATGGTTATGAATGATAAAGTAACTGAGAAGAACCAGGAAACTGGAGTTAGCCGATGCCAACATGTTAGTCTACTGCGATTGGATGAAGCCGATATTTCGGGCGTGTTTTAAGAGGGGACAGGAATTGGATCGAATCTTTTTTTTAGATTATGGTGCCACAGAGTTTCATTAATCTCACAGGCGGCTTCGAATGGCTGATGCTACGTTTGTTATGAATTGTGAATGGGACAGGGTGAATGTGTAAACGGATTTGAGGAACTGCTGACGAATTTGCCTTCGACAAGGTGGGGAGTGTGTCGTTGTACAAGATTCGAACTGAATATCGCTTGGATAAAATGTCAGCTTTGTCTTGGGTACTTCGAGGTTTTACTTTCTTTAAGTTAGAGAATTTTCTGGAGTTGATTCTGATTCTACGTCAGATAATTCGCCTCAAGTACGGTTCCGACAGATGCAAATCAGAAAACGTGGAATATAATTATCTCAGCAATTTTCACCAAAACTGGCTCTCCAGAATTGTAAACAAGCTTGACGTGGTTTTATTTTTCAGTATGTCTTAAGTCTCATTGGAATGGTAAGACCGAGAACTTCCTTTTTCATAGAATTTGCATGGGACTGACGAAAAATAAACACAAGAGATTCAATACTTAAAGTGAAGAAAACACTTTGGAGACACAGATGTAGATAACAGGATAATATTAAAATGACTTTGAAAAATTATACTGTGAGGGGTTGGACTGGATTTGACTAGTTTAGCATAGGTTTTGGTGGTGGCGTTTTATGAACACCGTAATGAATATTCGGGTTACAAATGTGGAAGAGTTTTCGACTACCTGAGTGAGTGCTTAATGAGTTAATTAAATTCACAAAATTAAAGATTATTTACCGCCAAATATTACGGTGGATTTAATGTATATAATAACACGTTAATCGAGTCTCTTTGTGCAATCTGCCAGCCATATTGAAATTTCTGCCGTGTTAAAATTAATAAAATTTGCGCGTTGATAAACTAACAAATTTTAATTATCAGATGTTACATTTTATGTTAATTTACTCTTTCGAGCACGGTGTTACTACACACTTTAACATCAAGTAACTTTGTTATTCTGCCCGAATAATATATTTATGAGTTTTGCGTTATTTTCAGGTTAAATACCCATTATTTTCCAGAACAACTATAAGAAACGGATTTGTGCAATGAAAACACGTGTTTTTTTATTTATTTATTTATTTGTGGTAGGAAATTAATTTTTAGGTAGTCTATTATTTAGATGAGCTTCGTGCTTCAACGGATCAAATACAATATCACTGATGGAATTTTATACTCAACGAACATGCAAGTCTTTAAAAGCTCCACACAGAGAAAGAGGCATCACAGTCAAATGCATCCATGGCATCAAATGAAAGCCAAAGCAGTCCCTTTCCTGTAAATGTTAAGGACTGAACTTTTGGTACATATTTGCACTGACATTGCCGAAGGAAAGTCTCAAATATTTCATCCTGTGTGCCATGTCATCACTCCAGCGCAAATCTCAGCACAACCCAACAACACACACATACACAGAGCTTTTATTTAACGATGTGGGAAGAACGTTCTTTTTGTATATAAATATTAAAAGCATGGAGAAACCCCTTTGATAGCGAATGACAAAGTGAAAAGTCCCATTTTCCTTTCCTGTGTACTAAACTATGCAGCACGAGTGGACAAGTTTATTTAGGGGTCGAATCATGAAGAACACAGATTGACAACAGAAGGAAGTGAGAGACGGATTAAACATTAATTCAATGAACGAGAAGGATAAGACAAAAGTAGAGACAAGAGAAGGAGAATGTACGCACGAGCAAAAAGCGAGAAACAGAAGAAAAATATAAGAACTTCCGTTAGAGGAAATAAAGGAAAAGAGAATGATTGATTTAATGAAGTATTAAAGATAAAGAAAAATGAGAGAAAAGAGATAAATTATGAAATACAAAAAAAGTCTAATGGACGAGCGAAAGAAAAATGGAGAAATACCAACCAAAAAATGAGAAGTAACTAAACAGTGAAATAAAAAAATATTGAATGAACGAAGAATGTAAGTAAGGAATACAAAGAATAAAGAATTAATGGGAGAGGAACGGGGCGACTTTAGTACCACGCCGTGTGGAAATGAAGCGAGGTCAGAAGGAATAGAGAAATAAGGAAGGAAAGACAACATAATGGAATCACGTAGAACGACTCTGAGATTGGTAGTGAGGACCGGGTTACTGGCACTTCTGAGAGGCAAGCAGGCAGACACTTAACAATACTTCCACGCCGAGTTTCCGACCAACAAGCAAACTCCGAAGATGGTCTTCTACTCTGCTCAGAACCATCGCCTTCTAGTCCTGTACCTCGTGACTATCCCAGCATTCTTCTTTGTGAAACAGCTACTGCTGGGTCTGTCTGTCCAATCAGACATCTAAAATGGAGGATGCGCCAAGAATAGACTACCCGGCTCACATAAGGAATCGAATATCAGATAGCGAACCTTTCTGAAGCTGAGCAAACCATAAAAGGAGCATTTCCAACGAAGTTTTCTACAGTCTGGATAGGAGACTTACATCACGAGGCCAATGAAACTGGGACCCGGTCTATTAAAACCCACCGATTCGATTGTTTCTGAAGTGTGACTGTGGATCCTCCTCTCACATCATAGCCAAAATATCAGGTATCGAAACTCGATTAATTCCTTTTAATTCACAATTTTATTGTCCACTTTATTTAATGTTAGATCAAAAATCTTGTAAGTAGAGACACCTACATTGCTAGTAATAATTTAGTTGGTGACATGGTGATTAAAAATCCCACCTCATTGGAAATCTAACTCCACACGCCTACAACGTAGGGAAACACTGTATCAATTGAATTATTTCTGACAATGTAAGGACGCCGAGATGTACGGCACGGTCTAACTGTGGAAAATAAAATTACTTATTAAGAAGAAAGAGTATAATTTCGACAATTACTATTCTGGCAGGAAATCAGGAAAGCGTCTACTGCCACAATTTGAAGGTTTCAATCGACTGGGACTCCACAGGCGACGCACATCTAACCCACCATATCCTAACTGATTTGCTCAACGAATCCTTGGAGAAGATAAAACAGTATGAATATTCCGTTTAACATTCCTACATTCTGTTAGGCCCTCAAAGTAATTTCCACCGAGATAAACGTCGCGTAACTCGTTTTGAGGTTCCTCTGCTCCAATGTTTCCAAATAAAGGTTTTATTAATACTGAAATGTCATTAACACTTCTCTCTCATCAGACAGTTTATCCAATTTAAAAAGCATTTACTTTGTTTTGCTTCATAATATGATCGCCCTCAACTGCCTTAATTGTGAAGACTTATAGTCATATTATGGACAATATACATCACACTCACTAAGAAGCAGTGGACTAGAAGCTGTAAACTTTGGCGAGAAGAAAAGTTTAAGTTTCTAAACTTCTTGAAAGCTTCTCTTTTTGTAATTCTGATTATGATTAATGAGTAAAGTTAGTGAGCTGTTTACACTTCCTGAAACATTCTGGCATGCGCTTTAAAAATGATTCCCCTTTTACTGTGTTTCCAATACCAAAGCGAGCGGAAATTTAGTATGAAAGGAAGCGATAGTTTTGCGCCTTTTTCATCCATTACTCACAGGACTTTGTATTTGTCTCAGAACTTCGTTCATAATAAAGACGTAGATGTACAAATTAGTGTTGTTTCGCCACTAACTTAAACGAGGAAAGAATATAATTTATCTAGCCCACTCCTGGATCTCTTAAGACAATCTCTGAATTCTATAATCGATTAACTGTTGCTATGATACATCATTTTTTGTTACGATATGGTAAGTATGAAATGAGTGTACCGTTTAGAGTAATTATTTCGTATTCGGGAGTTCCAGTATTCGAATCTCGGCGCGGATACCGGTTCTCCTGGCTAATGTGTCAGTGGTTTTCCTCCGTCCCTCCATGAAAATGATGGTAACGGGATGTAATTCCACCAAGTTGCTCGTGATGAAGAATAAAGCTAAGCAGCTTCAGTAGCCGCAGTTAAAGAAGAAGATCCTTGTAAAATTTTGCATTGCCCTTGAGCGTCGTGAACTTTTTTTACGCGAATAATTTATTGAAATACTCGTATCTTGTTGGTTCATTAAAATGTATATCTGCTACTGTTGAAAAACGAGTTTTCCGGGTATTTTTTTTACGACGGACACATCTCTGTCAACGTATTCAAAAACACTGCATTAATTCAGACAATAAGAGCATGTTTTATGCGAGATATCTCGTGAGCAGCATTGAACAATTTAAAAGGACAAGGGGGGGTAAAAAGAATTTAGTATGAACGACGTTTCTGTGCCTGACTGTGAGAGGGAGGCCTCTTACGTGCTTTTCCACTTGTTGGTTGACAGTTACTGTAGTTGTCTGTTACTTCCAGTGCCTACCCACGGTCCCCCGTGGCCCGTCATGGAGTTGCTCCCTTCACAGGACTGTCAGGCGCAGGTCTGCCTGCCCGTCGGCCAACTTCCCTTTTGTCCTCAACTCTCTTTGTTTGAATCAAACCATTCTCCTTACATTTTCTTTCTTCCTTTATGTGAACAACTGTCTCATACGGTGTCTCCGTAGTAACTAAACCACGATGTTTAATCGCAATTTAAGCAGACAAGATTATGATACAGTAACCAATTTAATCTTACGATCACTTCGAAATTGCATCATCTGATATCTCAACAGAAATGGTCTCGAAACCGACGTACTCCCCTTAGCTAAATTCTTTTTTTAAAAATTGCCACATCACATTTTTCCAAAGCTCGCACTACCAACTCCGTCTTTATCCATGCATCAATCAGGATACGCTTACAGGTAGATAATTATGCAGCACTTGTACAGACGATCATATCGTCAGAATGTCCTTAAACAAACATCGACTAGTTCCTTTTATGATGAATTATAAGGTTTATAAAATACAGAGGCAACAGACAAACCCTTCTCTTATTCTATTTCTTCCGTTCTTTCCTTCTAAAACTTTCATTTAAAAGCGTGCCATTTCGTCCCTCAAAGCCAGCGAAGGACAGACATTCTGCAGATGGGATCATGTTGAGACACTTGCCAACCAGACTCGACCAGTCGAAATGTCGAATCCTGGACAGTGGACAAGGGAATTGTGAATGATACCGTGTGACCCGCTGATGATTCCGGACCAACATTTCACGGACTGTACAGTATTAGGAAGTTTGTGTCCGAAAAGATTATTGAACTTTGCGTGGTGTTCTGAACAGATGCTTGAATGGATGAATGAATAAAGTAATAAATGTTAGATGAATTATTTTAATAAATGGACAGTTCCGTGACCAAACAAAAATTTAATAAACTAATTAATTAAAGGATGGCAGATAAATTATTGTTCTTACTTTCCCACTTCGGGTTTCGGGGATAAGCCCCATCAAACATCGAGAACTATCCAAATCTTTAACAATCAGTGACTATAAATTTTCCCCACAAAGTGTATTTATAGATTTCGTATAATTCTCAGAATAATCGAAGATTATTTCCCTGAATAGTATAAACCAACATTTGTAACGCACAAAACATGGAGTTTTGTAGATGATCACACACGTCATTACTGCAATAATGTTGCCCGAGGACATTGTTGCGTCGTAAGTCATTCTTGAATTAATGTGATCCAAGGTAATTGTTACGCAACAAAATATTCCCCACTGATGCGCTACAATGTGTTCAAAAAATGGCCACACTGCGAAAGAAGCAGACGCCACGAACCTGTCTCAATTAATTCGTTAATTAATTTTATCAAATGCAAGGGTAAACATATATCGCGTTTGTCTTATGGAAGAATTACACTCTGAAATAAGCGAAAAATTCAAAAGCTAAGTTTTCAGAAATTAGATGCAGTATAACGCTAGGTTAATATTAAAATGGATCCAACAATATCAAATCTATAACGTACAGAATTTCAACTAGCTTACTTTTCTAAGGATACTACATTTTAATTCGTTGCATCATAATAAATTATTTATAACAGATTTTTAGTTAAATACATATTTTAAAGAGTTAACACCGCTCATAAAAAAATCATAACAAAGAGATTTTCTGTGCTGTGTTGTCTAAATCCCCAGAATATATTTCTGTGAAATGAAGGCTTTTGACAATGCGCTGTTTCTATGTATGCATCAGTAAGCTTTGTTTGTATTGTTCACGGAATTTATATATACTAGAGCAGGGCGCTCCTTTCGGAGCTCCTACGGGAGGGGTTGGTCAAGTTTGTAACACGCAACCAACCTTGTGTAAGAAACTAAACTAACCGCCTCGAATTGAGGGTTAAAACAATAGGGGGTAAGTAACATGCTAAACTAACTGCCCTTCGGGGGGTTAGTTAAGTGTCTCATTCAAGTGTTTCAACCCTTGAGTAAGAAACTAAACTAACCCTCACCCCCGAATGGGGGTTTAAAACACTTGACTAACTCCCCATTCGGGGGGTTGGTTGCGTTTTAAAATCTTGAGTAAGACACTAAACTAACCCCCTTCGGGGTGTTAATTTAGTGTCTTATTCAAGTGTTTTAACCCTTGAAGAACAGTATGACTTGGATGAATATTATTATTATTATCAGATTACCTTTTTGATGTTGGTAACGTCTTCTTTCACTTTTCTTAATTTCTTAAATAGTCTAATGCCGCTGTTCGGAGACGATATAGAGCAGTGATAATGCGACTGGCTTGGTACTAAGCGTTATTTCTTTACTCTGCATTGTTGTGTACACGGCATTGTTGTTCCACAACAATTCCGTGTATAAACAAATATAGGTGATATTGTTGATGACGTCATTTTTGACGACAACGACGACTAATCCTTTCGGAGCGCTTCCTGTAATCTGATATTTTACTTCTTTACGTCGCTGATCAGAGGCCAACAGTTCTTGGTTAGTCAACTAACTACTTCCAAACCCACCCTAGCAAATCTTCGTCTTAATATCGATCAAAAGTCAGTTTTCATAATACTTTCTTAATCGTAATATATCGAATGAGTGTCAGTTTACCTTGTTGGAGTTAGTACTTCAAATAGTTGATTACGTCTTCTTTCACTTTCCTGATGTTTTAGGCCAACTGTCAGTCAATATTCAAGAATGCGACGTGCTGCTTGTAGAGCAGTGATAATGCGACTGGCTTGGTACTAAGCGTTATTTGTTTTCTCGGCATTGTTGTGTTGTACTCGACATTGTTGTGTTCCACAACAATGCCGAGTATAAACAAACATAAGTTGACATTGTTGATGACGTCATTTTTTGACGACAACGAGGAATCACAAATTTTTATAATATATATATATAATAATACGAAGAATCACAAATTTTTATAATAGATAAGAAGATAGAAGATTGTGTAAGACTTGAGGTTCTCACAGCGGTGAGTATGAAGATATCCGTCTTCTGGGTTATTGCGCTGTGTAGTCTGGTCGATGTTAACCAACGTTTCAGAGGTCATACTGCCTCCTTCATCAGGGCGATGAGTCTGAAGATTTCTGTCTTCTGGGTTGTTGCGCTGTGTAGTCTGGTCGATGTTAACCAACGTTTCAGAGGTCATACTGCCTCCTTCATCAGGGCGATGAGTCTGAAGATTTCTGTCTTCTGGGTTGTTGCGCTGTGTAGTCTGGTCGATGTTAACCAACGTTTCAGAGGTCATACTGCCTCCTTCATCAGGGCGATGAGTCTGAAGATTTCTGTCTTCTGGGTTGTTGCGCTGTGTAGTCTGGTCGATGTTAACCAACGTTTCAGAGGTCATACTGCCTCCTTCATCAGGGCGATGAGTATGAAGATTTCTGTCTTCTGGGTTGTTGCGCTGTGTAGTCTGGTCGATGTTAACCAACGTTTCAGAGGTCATACTGCCTCCATTATCAGGGCGATTCTTAGTATGAAGATTTCTGTCTTCTGGGTTCTTGCGCTGTGTAGTCTGTTCGATGTTAACCAACGTTTCAGAGGTCATACTGCCTCCGTCATCAGGGCGATGACGGAGGCAGTATGACCTCTGAAACGTTGGTTAACATCGACCAGACTACACAGCGCAATAACGCAGAAGACGGATATCTTATCTATATTGTATTAAGCATCTATAATCTTATAAACGAATGAGATAAAATAATTTTTAGTTGATTTCAATTTAATCTGTCACGTATTGTTATGAGTAGCAAAGAAATTTGGCGTAACAGGCTGGGAATGAAGTGTGGATAAAGCAAGGTTTAAAATACGGTCTACAGCATTACTACATTCAATCATAAATTTAAAACAAAATCATTTCCTGGAATTCAATTCTTCTATTTTGTACCCAACTGAAATATTTCGGAAAATACATAAAAAAGTTCACAATTTATAAGCATCTAATATAATCCCTGAAAATGTTTGCATATGCTGAGTTTAAATTTTAGATTCAAGGGGAAAACTAAATACGTTGCATTAAAATTCTTATGCGCTTTCCCTGCGGAAAGATACGCACATTACGAACGTAACAACACGAGAAACAAGTAACAAAATAAGATTGTCTTTTTTATGATTAAAATTTACATCAAGCGCGCCCCACTGGAAATGTCACGCCGCCTCACCCGGTGTGAAGCGTCCCACTCAGGGACTCAACCCCTCCATTGGAGAAACCCCTGCAGGGCCCCCTGACACCATCTGGAGCACCTAACCCTCGGGGAAAATACCTGTTCATCAATCCCACAAGACGCCCGCCAGTGAAACCCCCGAGATACACTCCACCAGGAAACGAACTCGTGTCATCCGCCAGCAGTCCTCAGGACACTCGATTCGTCACCCCCAAGCACCTAAATAAACCTAACGTAGCCTCACCCAAGATAGCCTAACTAAAACTAACTTCATCCAAGGTAACAACTCAACCCAGCTCAAATGAGCCTAACCTAACCTAACACAATCTAACCTATGATGGTGGGTATAAGTTCTGTACACCTTGAATCTAATTGTCAGCGTATTTAAACTGGAAATATGAGTTCCGGGAAGCCCCACGCGTATGTGATTTTCAATGCATGGGAATTCCATGGTAAGAAGTAGGCGTTTGATTTTTTAAATCGCTGATTCAATTATGATATGCAAATGCAAGTTCAGGCATGTCAAGTTTCCATTTGGATCTCCGATTAGAAACCCCAGCTCCAGGACTAGATGGAAGTATTATTACATTTAAGCCTAATAGGTCAACGGTTATTTGCAAGGAAATAATGCAATATGTCTTCATATAAATATGTAGCCAAATTTTTAAAAACGAAAATAAACTGCGTGTTGAGGTGATTTATGGATAGGGGAGACTAGCCTAAAATGGCAATCATTAACAAATCGGTTTAACACATTAACCCTGACCTCTCGAAGTACGACTGAGTGCTTTCTGAAATGTACGAATAAAAAGAAATATTTGTCACATGTACAACATATCTTCCTATGGGCAATTTTTAAATATATTTTAACAAAATGTCTACAGTTTCGAATTTTGGTGTGACAGAAGTCTACATTAGAGCCGGTAGCCATGAATAATTTAAGTTACAACTTTTCAACATGTTTTTAAAAATCAGTCTGCTTTCAATACAAGAAATTTTAATTACATGAAATATTTCGCCTTAAAACCCACATATGACGTACAGATCACTCTAGGCGTTCCACTATTTTATTGATTAGAAATAACATTAGCGAAGATGTCCTTTAGATGTAGACGACAAGAAATTAAAGTGGATTACGGAATAAGAAAACTTCAAGATACTGGAAATGAAGCGAGGTCTCCAATGCAATAAGCCTGAGAGTCCAAGCGTTTGAGCGAAGTCGACTGGAGATCTTCAAGGTTTTAGCTAAGGTAATTTTAGATTAAAATCCTATGGAAACACGACTTAATTAGCTCGCTTTTATTCTAGGACCCTTTTAATACTGATACCCATCATTACAGGCTGCTGTCGTGAAAAAGAAATGGGAAGGAGATAAAAAAATAAAACAAAGAGAGAGATTGAAGTAATCCTAAAGTTTTCAAACACCATTTCACTTGTGAGGAGTATGTACAAAAGGCCTTAGGTTCAGCTCGTGTCAGATAATCCCCGGGGTGTGAGGGTATATTGATTGTTAAAAGGAAGGAAGGAAGAAAGGATGGAACCCAGATAGAGCCCCGGACTTTAAAGCAATAGAAAGACAGGAAAATAGGAGGAGAAGAAATATACAGGCACCGCCTATCAAAAAGCAGTAAACTTAACGATCCATGAATAAAAAGCTAGACGTAGTTCACAGGACTGTTTTATGTATAATGTAACAGCAAGTGTTACAGTCTTCTACTTTTTTCTGCAATTCGACTATAATATAAAATACTATACAACTACATTTTCCACAATACTATTGCTACTCCAGCTCCTGGGTTACGATAAGAAATAATTATTCTACTTGCAAAATTAAAAAAAAGAGAACACAGTAAGTTACAAGGATAGAAGTGTTGATACAAGAATGTTCAAAATTCTGTTTTATTAACCGACTTTAAAATAGTAAATAATCTAAATATTTTTCTTACAACTATTATATTTCAGCTTTCATCAACGTACTCGAGATAGTTCTGAAGTGTCGAGGGAATCTGAGAAAAATTGAGGATTACTTAAACGAATATGAGAAGAGGACACAATCGAAAGGTGTCGATGTTGGTCTTGTGGATTGTGACAGCGTGTGGAGATAGATACCACGTTTCCTGGCAGGGCTGAAGTACCCCCTCCCATTTCAGGCATATAAGACCACATGGTGTTAAAACCCAGAGACCCACAACAACGTCTTCATGACCCTCAGAATCCCAAATATCACGATATTAAAAATAATTGTACAGAAACCGGCCATCGTTTGGTTCGTAGATTTAAAAAAAATCAATTACAAAACTTAAATCATAAGTAAAATAGAGAATTATTAATAGTCTGATTAACGAGTAATTCGTTGTTTGCTTAAATAACAATAATACAAAGTTTTTTGTCAAAATATTCTTTTAGACCTTGTTCACGGTCTAAATAAGAAAATTATAAAAATACGACGTTTCGGAATCTGAATTCTGCTTCCATCATAAGGTGGAAGGGGTGGTAGAAGAGGACGAAAATCGTATTTTTTGGGACCCCTGGTTAAGTTAAACTCAGATCTGGACAAAATCCAAAAACAGTTTTACACATTATAGCACACCATCTTCAAAAACCACCAAGACTTCGGCAAATGTTTATCTGATTAACCAGAAGATGAGTTCTTTGGCTAACAGCGATCTGGAGTCTGATTAAACGAGTCGTTTAGAGAAGTTAATGATTGTCTGGCGATTTGTTTGGCTGCCTCAAAGATTAAATGAGGTGCACGTAATTCTCCACAATCTGACCTGCGTCGTTGGAGGATGTTAAATTATTCCAGACGCTCTCTACTGTTCATTAGCAAAGTCGGACAATCGCTCTAACCCTTTTGAGGACACAAATGTTTTGACGTGGGCCATGACTTTGCAATGAAGGCAAATAATGTTAAGCTACTAGACGCTGAGAGCGACATTTCTCACTGGTAAGCGAGGACACGGTATGCAGTCACGCCATCTGACCCCTGCTTTATGAAATGTCCCCAAGAATTTATACAGATTTTTATTCAGAGATGTTTTGTTAGTGGATTTCCATGGTAGAATAATTTTTACTGCTGAAAACCCACGAATAGTTAACATAAGTGGGATACGTTTAATTAATTGATCCTCTGAAGCATTAAACATATACAGTTTTTAAGGAGGATATATTGTGCGTAATATAAAAATTGTTAGCGTTTCTCGATTTGTTTTAAAACGACAAAAGAAACAAATCAGTTAGACCACACGGGATTCGACATAAACAGAAATACTTTACGAAGATAATTTTTTTAACACTTGAAGAAAAATTTTCGTACCACAAATTGGGGGAGGGGGAATTTCTGACTTGGTCAAGGTACTATTAGATCCTCGAGAAGGAGTTTGCTCTATGGAGTTCTGTTTCATTTACACAAACAACAATTCTAGCTCTGTTGTCCGAAAAGTGACAAAGATACAGTGCGTCTAAAAATCGATATAACTTATTACTAAATCAAGGGCAAGTCTTGCAATCGATGGCGTCTTAAAATAGGGGAAAGACGATATCCTCACAGAAGCTTCTGGAAGTTCTCACATGTAACAAATAGACCTCTGCATGTTAGTTTTGTTATGGGCCTATTAAAGTGCCCGCAATATTGATTATTCGATATTCCTGTACAATAATGAAATATCAGAGTTATGGTTACGGATATGAGGTAATTACAATGAAGTTCCTTCCTTGTAAATCATTCACTGAAACATATGAAAACTGTGGCTGAGAATAAAAGTGTTATACAGGAATGTATACACAGTCATGAAGAAACATCTTTAAACTCCTTGAATAACCAACCACCTGCATTAATAATGAAATCAGTAATAAGTGTTTTGAATTAAATAATCTACTCTTGATATAATAGCCAATGTCCGTCACGCTTGTGCGATACGGATATAAATGAAAATAAGTTCTGACGGTGGTGACTCTGGTAACAAAAATTATGAATAGGAGTCATCGCTTGGCAAGAGTCTTGAGGCAGGAGGTCGATTTTCACTTTTAATTTTCTTTGCAAATTTTGTACATTCAACGCGATTCTCAAGACAATGCTCGGATAATTTGTGTTTTGTTTCAACATAAATGTTTTCCCTCAGTAAACTTTAGATACCCCGAAGATGGACGTAGTCAGTACCTCAGAAAAATTCTGAGAGATTGCAAGACGCAACATCCCACAAGGCAGTCGTCTTCATAATAGCCGTTGCGAGAAACTGGAATCTTGCGTGACGACGTCTGGTGGTAAGACCGGTGATTGATCGGACCGTGCTCAAAAAAAAAATGTACAAGATCGGTCAAGGGAGAGGACTTTTAATCCCCTTTCGTTCTAAGGAATTTTCATTTACAAAGACAACGGAAGATAAATTCGTGGCAAAAAATCTTTTGAGAGGTACGAGCTCAAGTGTTTTTGAAGGCACGCGGATAACTGAACTCGGACCGAGGTTTTAACATCGATATTAAAATTCTGCCGGTCTACAAAGAGAGGCCGCTTGGAATGTCCGACATTCCTCTTAGCATGAAATAGAGGATACCCCGTGACTGTCACGACGCATACATCTGTCTGTCTGCAGGTCAGAGGCAAACATTACGCCACATATCGGAGAGAGAAGATACAAAATAATCACGAAAACAATCTTTTCTAGGAACACTAAAGGTGACTTTCGTTTCAGAATAAAGTGCTAAGAATATCTGTAACTCAGAAATAAGAAGTAACATGAGGATGGAGATTAATATATAATAAAAATTATATGTATTAATGAAATATGTAATTAGAATTATTGAATGATAATTATTACACAAACGAGATATATAAAACTTATACGTGATTTAAAAATATTATTCCAATAACCGAAACATTTCCTTGGTCGTCGCAGGTATACAAGCGCAAGAGGATATTATTAAAATGGATTTTAGTAATGTTGAAATACATATCTCTCAGATAGAGTCAATGTTGGCTTTTGTGAACAAGGTACTAAACCTTCGGACTTCATAAAAAGTGGGGGGAGATATTCTTTTGACTAACTGAACAGGCCTGTAAACGAAGATTTCCGTCTTCTGGGTTGTTGTCTGTGTAGTCTGGTCGATGTTAACCAACGTTTCGGATGTCATGCTGCAGTATGACCTCCGAAACGTTGGTTAACATCGACCAGACTACACAGCGCAAGAACCCAGAAGACAGAAATCTTGAGACTCACCGCTGTGAAAACTACAAATATCGCCCTGATGATGGAGGCAGTTTGACCTCCGAAGCGTTGGTTAACATCGACCAGACTACACAGCGCAAGAACTCAGAAGACGGAAATCTTGAGACTCACCGCTGTGAAAACTACAAATATCACCCTGATGATGGAGGCAGTATGACCTCCGAAGCGTTGGTTAACATCGACCAGACTACACAGCGCAAGAACTCAGAAGACGGAAATCTTGAGACTCACCGCTGTGAAAACTTTAAATATCGCCCTGATGATAGAGGCAGTATGACCTCCGAAGCGTTGGTTAACATCGACCAGACTACACAGCGCAAGAACCCAGAAGACAGAAATCTTGAGACTCACCGCTGTGAAAACTACAAATATCGCCCTGATGATGGAGGCAGTTTGACCTCCGAAGCGTTGGTTAACATCGACCAGACTACACAGCGCAAGAACTCAGAAGACGGAAATCTTGAGACTCACCGCTGTGAAAACTTTAAATATCGCCCTGATGATAGAGGCAGTATGACCTCCGAAACGTTGGTTAACATCGACCAGACTACACAGCGCAAGAACCCAGAAGACAGAAATCTTCAGACTCACCGCTGTGAAAACTTTAAATATCGCCCTGATGATAGAGGCAGTATGACCTCCGAAGCGTTGGTTAACATCGACCAGACTACACAGCGCAAGAACCCAGAAGACAGAAATCTTCAGACTCACCGCTGTGAAAACTTTAAATATCGCCCTGATGATAGAGGCAGTATGACCTCCGAAGCGTTGGTTAACATCGACCAGACTACACAGCGCAAGAACCCAGAAGACAGAAATCTTGAGACTCACCGCTGTGAAAACTACAAATATCGCCCTGATGATGGAGGCAGTTTGACCTCCGAAGCGTTGGTTAACATCGACCAGACTACACAGCGCAAGAACTCAGAAGACGGAAATCTTGAGACTCACCGCTGTGAAAACTTCAAATATCGCCCTGATGATGGAGGCAATATGACCTCCGAAACGTTGGTTAACATCGACCAGACTACACAGCGCAAGAACCCAGAAGACAGAAATCTTGAGACTCACCGCTGTGAAAACTTTTAACATCGACCAGACTACACAGCACAAGAACTCAGAAGACGGAAATCTTGAGACTCACCGCTGTGAAAACTTTAAATATCGCCCTGATGATGGAGGCAATATGACCTCCGAAGCGTTGGTTAACATCGACCAGACTACACAGCGCAAGAACCCAGAAGACAGAAATCTTGAGACTCACCGCTGTGAAAACTTCAAATATCGCCCTGATGATGGAGGCAATATGATCTCTGAAACGTTGGTTAACATCGACCAGACTACACAGCGCAAGAACCCAGAAGACAGAAATCTTGAGACTCACCGCTGTGAAAACTTCAAATATCGCCCTGATGATGGAGGCAATATGATCTCTGAAACGTTGGTTAACATCGACCAGACTACACAGCGCAAGAACCCAGAAGACAGAAATCTTGAGACTCACCGCTGTGAAAACTTCAAATATCGCCCTGATGATGGAGGCAATATGATCTCTGAAACGTTGGTTAACATCGACCAGACTACACAGCGCAAGAACCCAGAAGACAGAAATCTTGAGACTCACCGCTGTGAAAACTTCAAATATCGCCCTGATGATGGAGGCAATATGATCTCTGAAACGTTGGTTAACATCGACCAGACTACACAGCGCAAGAACCCAGAAGACAGAAATCTTGAGACTCACCGCTGTGAAAACTTCAAATATCGCCCTGATGATGGAGGCAATATGATCTCTGAAACGTTGGTTAACATCGACCAGACTACACAGCGCAAGAACCCAGAAGACAGAAATCTTGAGACTCACCGCTGTGAAAACTTCAAATATCGCCCTGATGATGGAGGCAATATGATCTCTGAAACGTTGGTTAACATCGACCAGACTACACAGCGCAAGAACCCAGAAGACAGAAATCTTGAGACTCACCGCTGTGAAAACTTCAAATATCGCCCTGATGATGGAGGCAGTTTGACCTCCGAAGCGTTGGTTAACATCGACCAGACTACACAGCGCAAGAACCCAGAAGACAGAAATCTTGAGACTCACCGCTGTGAAAACTTCAAATATCGCCCTGATGATGGAGGCAGTTTGACCTCCGAAGCGTTGGTTAACATCGACCAGACTACACAGCGCAAGAACCCAGAAGACAGAAATCTTGAGACTCACCGCTGTGAAAACTTCAAATATCGCCCTGATGATGGAGGCAATATGACCTCCGAAACGTTGGTTAACATCGACCAGACTACACAGCGCAAGAACCCAGAAGACAGAAATCTTGAGACTCACCGCTGTGAAAACTTTAAATATCGCCCTGATGATGGAGGCAATATGACCTCCGAAACGTTGGTTAACATCGACCAGACTACACAGCGCAAGAACCCAGAAGACAGAAATCTTGAGACTCACCGCTGTGAGAACCTCAAGTCTTACACAGGCCTGTAAACGTTTCACGAAAAACTTGTTCCGTGGAATGACTTATTTCTTTATTAGTGTCCCGAATACTACTAGAATTTTGCGTGCGTCCGTTATTTCGTCCGTCAATTCCGCGATTAAATAAACAGTTATATATCCACCATAAAAAACAAATGACTTATTTTTATGGGGCAGAATTATTCTGTCGTTTAAATTTCTGAGGTGCAATGTAAATTAGCTTAATTAAATATGTTAATGAGATATCCTACGATATGATGCATATTTTAAATATATTCAGATTTTATTAAACAGTTGTATTAACCCTTCTACGTGCTGGTATTTATGTAACGTACGTTCCTCTGCCTGCAAGATTATAACGGAAAGTTTCTTCTGTTGAAAAGATCAAGTGTTGCCTGTAACTTTGGAACATATTTCCCTCGGCGATCTTTTAAGAGACTGAATAAGTCGAGAGTAGAGGATCAGTGCTTCCTAGCGAGATATGTCGTGAATAGCATGGAAAGGGTTAAAATATCTTTCGAAAATACAAAGCAACATGGAGACAGCCTCATATATTGCAGTGCATGGTATGACGCCTAATTCTTATTTTATATGTGCGGTTTTACGATGACGTAACACAGATACATCCGTTGAGTTCAAACTTGTACACATTATAAATGTGTCTGACTTCGTCTAAGAGACTTCATGAAATTAATTAACTTTACGGAAGGCACAATTACTTTTAAACTTGAAGGTTTCTAACCTTTGTAGGAACTAATTTATACCCAAACATTAGGTCCCAGAGTTTAATATTCTCCCAAACACAGAGTCCTAATTGAAGAAAAACAAATCTTAGTTTTTGAGAACAAGATTCTTTTGTTATTTTTATAAATTGGTAAATATTTTATTTATATGGTTAATTTCACTTGTCCTCGCCTCTTCTTTCCAGTCCCTTCGTCTCATTTGCCTTCTCTTTTAATTCTCAATTACAAAAAATAACGACGTGTTAATAATATTAAACTTTACCTAACGTCAGAAGACAAGAGAAAAAACAGTAAAGCATCGTTCAGCTAGTGGTCGTGTTTTATACCTTCATTTGATTGACCGCGGTGTTAGTTTGCTGTAGCACGTGTTCAGTGTTTCAACCTGAATATTTTCGTGCAACTGAATCGATTGAGCCGATAAAAATAGACTTGCTCTCTATTGCATGTAATCCACTGTTGATAAAAGACCACTGTTTGTCAGGTTTGGCTAAACGCGTGGGTTTGATCGTGCGATAAACGGAAAATTTGAAATTTAGTTCTGACGATGGGGAATCTGGCAGCAAGAAACGGAAATTATGCTCCGGTGGGTTCTGGCGGAGTCTCCAATCAGGAGATAAGTTATTATATGACAATCGTTGCTTATTCTTCGTTAAATAACCTAAGAAATCGTTTCATACCGAGATACATGTCTCTGTAAAGGATTTTGACAGCGCAAATCAAGCTGGAAGATAAGTATAGATCTAGTGTGACGAATGTGTTATTTTACTTTTTACAAGAACTGTACCTGAAAGATGCATAATCTTTTAACCATAACACACTTTAGAGTAATAGACCAAGTGACGGTAGTAATGTTCCGACCTCATCATGCCTTCATATCTGTAACCGTCCCACTCCTGTCTGCTGTTGAAGTTGCCCGGCTCGGTTGCAGTCGTGTCGATCTCTGTCGTATGTGATGTAATTCGGGATTTCTGCTCATATATGCATGGAACTTTTCTCAGGGAATATTACATGGACGGGTATAAGCTGAATGCCAGCGAGAAAGGTTTCGGTAATGGTTTCGAGAATGAAGTTCGTAGTTTTGCAAAGCACAATTTATTTCTTTTTGCGATTATCAGTCACTTTACCGAATCGAACTACAAAACAATTCAGGATGTTGCTTCCTCTGAATTCCAGAAAAGAGTGTCCTCGAAGAAAACTTTTCTTAACTTTCACAAAAAATGATCTATTTGGACAGTAATGATGCGATGCTCTCATTGGTCTGCTCAGCCCTAGCTCACGTGGACCATTCAAAAACAATTTAGCCAGCGGGTGCCCCTGCAAGAATTCTGGAGGTCACACGGTGCCATAATTCTTGCCTTTACAGTCATTGCTTATTTAACTTTCTTTTCTTTTCCTTTAAGTGTGAGCGAGCCTTCTGCACTGAATGCAGAGCACCGACCAACAAACTGACCCCTGGCCTGAAAAGGACGCACTTGCCTAACAAGCGAAACGCGTAAATTTTTATTACTTGTTTCGAAATTATATTTATTTGCGGCTCACCGGGACTCGAACCCAGAACGCGCGGTCACATATCGTAGCCATGTTGGTTTTAGCAACAGTAATGACTTAATGTGAATACGAGAATATGAAAAGACTACAGTGGCATGATGTTCATACCAGATTTGATGAAAATCCGCCCGTTTGCTCATGACTTGTTTCGTGAGAACAAATGCACAACGATTACTAATACTTGGACCATTTAAAGAGTGTCTGGACTTTGTGACTTACGTAGCTTTAAATAAAATTGAACTCTAATTATAAAAAGCAAATAGATAAATATTTGGAGCGAGAAGAGTGTGGACTATTCAATTTTCCCCGAAGGGGCTGATAAAAAATTAGGAGAACTTCAGTATAGAGAGCAGATAACTTGACCGAGTTTCAAACTGGGTACCTCCCGAATGCATGTCAACTGAACAAGAGGATAGAAACAGCGTGTACCTACATGACTGACAAACAATTTTATGCAAAATCATGTAATGAAGGCTAAAAGAATTATCTTCTGTGAGGGTAAAAAACCACCACACATCTTATGATATCTTTTATCCCTTTCTTCAAAAGATCAATTCAATACGTTTTAATTTAAGCAGTTTCATAGCTTATAGATTACATACGGAGTAAAATAACGCAATAAATCTGCAGCAGTTCGGCTTACCGACCGTTTTCTGATACAAACATCCCTTCCATATGCACCCCCTCTGCCCCTCCTTGCTTCCAGTCATTCATCACCCCAAAGATTTGAGGGGGTGCATTCCATGTGGATTCACCAGCCTCCAAACGAACTATGCCATAGGATTTTCCCTCCGTGATCGTCTTGGAATGCAGAGGTGTTCGAGGGTTGGATCAACATTGGCAGAATCGGAGCTGCTCTTAGTGGGTTTATGTCTGTCAGGGACTAGTGAGGGAGACACCGCTGGCTAATGGGGTAGATTCTGTTTGCTTCTTTGACAAAATTGCAAACATTACTCCACGTGGACATATTTGTACAGGATATTCAAATATTAGAGATATGAATCTTGTCCCACTCAAACACGGCGAAAAAAAAATAAGACGAACATTTTACGAGTTGTGTACGTGAATGTATAAAGGGCATAACAATCAGTATGATCGGAAATTGATTACATTAAGAAAAACAAGTGATTGATAAGAGACGGAATGAGTGGACATCTGTAACGTTCTTCTCTGTGAAGAATTTGTCTAAATAAACATAAAACGTTTCTGTGAATTCAACATTTAATTACATCTGTTAAGCAGATAGTTATAAAATACACAAAATAAATGTCAAAACTACCAATAATAATTATAGCAGAAGATTCGTGATTTTTAAACGGTTGAAGAGAAGAGTAATTTCAGATTTAAAGTACAGTTTTCTAAGATTTAACATCATGAATATACCTCATCACAGTATAAAATGACAAAAACTAATATAGAAGCTCATAAAAATGATACAAAGCAGAGAGAATGAAATAAAAGTAACACTGAATACAAAGGTTAAAATATAAACAAAAGGAGATATTTATTTAGTGTTCTGTCTGATGACAGGTCCATATGAACAGAATCCTTCCATCCTTTTCTCGGACTGGGACCTGTTCATATACGTTCTTGGCAGATGATCCAGAAGTGGTTTGCCATTGCCTTCTTCTGTGTGTGAATGGAGTAATTGTTGGGATGCCACGGAGAAACCGCGGAAGCCCCCGGAGGAAAACTCCGTGTTGCCTAGACCACGGCCTTGCCCAACACAAGTTATAAATTCGGGCACCGCCGGGAATCGAACCCGAGATCCCAGGATTACAAGGCCAGCGTTCTAACCGCTAGACCACCGTGGATATATAAATAAAATGAGGAATAGGATAAGACGTACCGGTGCAAGATATTAGTTTAACTTAACAATGGAATAGCAGTAATGACACAGTCTCTGTTAACGTAGCCCACTAACTTTACCACGGCGGCCTGTAACAAGTGGCACTCATGGTCACAAATGACCCTCCACGCACGCACCTACTAACAGAAACAGCGCGTCACCACACAAACAAACAAATACACGACTTAGCGTTAGACAACAAAATGAGTTCAAATGTAGGACTTGAAAAAGTGGCCTGAAGCCCTAATTCAGACACAAAAACCTAACACGCGAAACTTTTTAACCTCGATTTATTATGGTTGTTTTACTGTTACAATCAAGTAGAAAGTTCTTTATTTTTATTTTAACGAAACACGTTAGGCGCCATTATTTGTGTGTTTAATAACTTAATGTTACGATACAAACTGCTGTAAAGGTCTGTTCTAGACGGAGCGTCGTTTGTAATCGCTGATTGCTTCTAGTTTGCGCTAGATTTTGTGCCTAGAATAAAAATTGGTCGTCAAAATGGGGAACCTACCAGTGCCTCATGTTAACAAGCGCATTACAGGCTGTTTCGAAACAAATCACGTCCTATGAGATATTAGTAGTACCGACGTTTCGAAAGAATTCCTTTCTCGTCCCTTTTAGTTAAAGTATAGAAAAAATTATATAGAAATGTAGTCGAGGAGTGGGCGATTTCTTGACTAGCCGACGGACTATTACGAGTAGATCCTCAAGAATGGAATCGCTGCGGTGACGAACCAAAGTCACGGAAGAAAAGAAAACGTGACGGCTTTCAGGAGCAGTAAACTTAGACGTAGTAAAGATAAATCTTTATGCCATAAAATGTGTTTACGATGCATCATTTTAACACTCAGTTGATAATTTAGATGTAACATACGTAAAATTAATGTTGTTGCAAATCTTTAACTTTCGAGAGCCAGAGGTACAGGTTTCTTTCACTGATAAATTTAGATCAGGGTTTTGCTACGACATACCTCGTGTGTAGCATCGAAAGGGTTAAAATATTACAATATAATGCATTCACAAATGTGAAGAATTTTAAATTACTTTATTTCTTAACTTCTGGTGGAGTTCATAAAAGGGCCCATATCCAAGAGAAAATCTTCCAGCCTGTAGAAAAATAAATAAATAAGGTAACAGAAAGTCGATAGGAAAATCGTGGACGTTTTTCAGCTTGCAACACGAAGAGCGGAGAGTTCAATAATTTATATCTAATTTATTACTTATACGTCAAACCGAATATAACGGACTCCACACTCAGTTCTAGGCGTCTGGAAAATAAAGGAACTGAACATACAGGAAATAATTCATGAGAGAGAGAGAGAAACACGTTAAGAAATGTACGCTTAGCGTACGAATTACGTAGAGTTCACCAGAATCTGACCTTTTACCTTTGAGAATATCGCCTGTGACGTCAGCGTTATTTGGGTCAATTAGCTTTTTCTAGGCGGTGAGCCATTGGTGACGTCACACCGCAATATTTTCCGGCTATCCGCTCGTAGTTATGTGATCGATTTCGACTCCCTACTTCGAAATTGCCCAGTTATTGATTCCCCAGATAGGGATTCCCAAACCAATCACTTGTAGGGTTTCATGTAATGTGTCTGGTATGATTGAACCTTGTTAAATTAATGTAGAATAACAAATTTTATGAAAATCCTTTCAGTCGTTCTAGAGTTGTTATATACGGACAGACAGACGCCTATTTTTGTAATTTATAGTTGCGAACGCCCCTAAAATGGGAATAAAGTAAAAAAAGGAACAAGTTTAAAAAATATTTTAAAAAGATATCAGGGAAAGAGCAGTTTACAGTAGCACTCCAACAGCAGATGTCCCGATGTGATATGTCTAACACACGAGAAGTATTAACTTGTCGACTGTAGTAATTTGTTTTTCGACATTGTTATATCAAGTAATGAATCATTCTGGCAAGACAAGCTTCCATTTGGAAACTCGCTGTCTATCACATCCATCTACATTATTAATGCGCGGTATATTTCAGAATTTCTGGCTACGGATTTACGTGACGGTCACGCGAATATGGATTACGCATTTATATTTCCTGGGCGGCACACATTCTATAAATGAGCGTTAGTGAAGGCACGTTTTTGGTATTGATTTACAGACCTTCTTACATGCTGTACAGTGGGAAACTAATTCCGATTATTTGGTTCGTATGCTACTTAGGTATACGAGGTGCGATCGGAAAGTTTCTAGACTGCGTGCATAAAAACCCGTACACTTATCTCAGGTATTAAATTCATCCATCACCCTCGAAGTAGTTCCCCTGGTAGTGAACACAACGATCCCAGCGCCGCTGCCAAGCCTGGAAGCATCCCTGGAAATCTTTCTTTGTCAGCCTGTCAAGCACCATCTGCGATTCTGCCTGAATCTCTTCTATCGTCTCAAATCTCCTTCCCTTTAGCTGAATTTTCATCTTTGGGAAGAGGAAGAAGTCACACGGAGCTTAGAAAGGAAGTTGGGTTCGGTTCTTGCAAGATCTTTGAGCTCCTGACAAACGAGAAGTCGATTCTGCTTCTGGTCCTCAGACAGGTTGCGTCGCATGTGGAGTTCTTCCTTTAGAATCAGCTGACAGGTCCCATAGCCTATCCCAACAATGTCGCACAAGTCGTTGATGGAACGACGTCGATCTTCGTGAATGGCCTGCCGAATCTTCGTAACATTTTCGGGTGTTGTGCTCGAAGATGGTCGTCCAGAACGCTCGTCATCATCGACAGAGGTTCGGCCATTTTTAAAACGTGAATGCCACACAAAAGTTTGTGCACGACCCATTGCGGACTCCCGAAATGCTTGCTTTAGCATTTCATAGGTTTCCGTAGCCGTTTTGGCGAGTCTTTGGCAAAATTTGATGCACACGCCATTCCGAAATCGCAGGAGGGTCGGTGTAATGCACTACGAAAACGCCCGTAACTAAGAAACAAATGCTAATTCGATGATGCCGGCTGGCACACTGATTCACTATGAATGTAGGCCGCACCCCCTAGCGGCAGAAGCTCGTGCTACATCCGGCTCGCCCTCTATTGACACAGTCTTGAAACTTTCCGATCGCACCTCGTACATTGCAAGTTTCTAGAACTATTAAACGTGAAATGACACCAAAGAAACAAATGGATAAAAGATACACGCCCTATTTTACTAGTCTCCAAATGATAAAATTAAAGGGCACATATTTATCCGAAAACCCCCTTCAAGATCGATACGGATGTCAGGCAGTGGCCGTGCGTTTGTCTTAACAGATTGTATATAATCAGGGGCAGAATAATAGCTTTATACTTTTTCGGAAATTAGTATTTTAAAAGCAGACGTAATCGAAGGTAGAGTCTAGATTTATGTACGTAATAAATTTTAAAAAAAAGTGATAGTGGAACGACGGTTCCGGAGAATTAGACGTAAATACGTCTATACGGCAAGGAATTTTATATATTGGCTTTATTCTAAATATTTTCTTTATACACGTTTTACAATTGATTAAAATTTGAGTAAGACAGTACTGCCTACCTTGAATTAGTTACTCTTAAGATGGGTCTGTTTTAGCTGAAATATGTTATAAAATTTGTACACTTTAGAGCAGGGGTGACCAACCCGCGGCCTGCGGGCCGCATGTGGCCCGCCTTGAACATTTTTCCGGCCCGCGAGATTGATCACACTTTTACAAAATATATTTATTTTATAATGGCCAAAGTAGTGAAAACCAATGTATTAAAAAAGACATTATTTGTGCATCCATATATTCAAAAATTATCTGTCGAAATTATGAGAAATGTAAGAATAATAGTAAACACAATAATAATAACTCATTATGTTTCAATTTTTCACTCCAAAAAAGTGTCTATAGTGTATCTAAATCTAATATGGGGATATATAATTTTATGTGTGGCCCGCGGAGTTATGATGCATTTCCAAAGTGGCCCGAAAGATCATTTGGTTTGGCCACCCCTGCTTTAGAGTATCAACATTTCGTGCAAACACCATATCTATACAAGATTTTGATCTAGTAGTAACACATTGAGGATTTGACATCAACATTAAGCCAAACGTTTCCTCCATAAATGTGACAAAGCTTTGATTTTCCTCTTTCTTTAAATCAAAATTAAAATCTCCTGTCAATATTATCGGCATTGTATTAGGATCTTCAGTGGCCATAACTGAAAACATAATTACCTCAATCAACTTATTGAAGTAAGCAACGCTCGTTACTGAATCCTCGTTTACCAAGGTCGTTCTTTGTACACACGACAATTCTTTCATAGGCTCTTTTACATCTGTACCATGTTTTAAGCGATGCAGCGCATTTAGCAATCGGGGCCAGCGAATTTCATTTGCGCTCACATGTGAACCGATAGCTGCTCCTCCTCCGGTCCATTTGCTACCATTTATGAACCATCAGCTCATCCGGTCCACCTAATACTCGCTGACTCGGTTGCTCGTGTATTCTACGCCCCGAGGTATTCGTGGGGAAACCAAGGAACATTGAAGGCAGTTGAACATAACAATCAATTTAATTAAATCCCAATCAATTTTGAAGTTAAACAAACAAAAAAAAAAATTTAATGTGAAAAAAATGATAAAAAGGCAAGAATTACAAAAAAAGAAACTGTGTTACAAAAAAAACAAGAATACAATTAATCTTTCGGAAGATAATATTAAAGTTACACAAGCATACGCCCAAGTGTGTCCATACTTGATGGCAGCCACACCTTCAACATCATTGAAAAAAAAAAAACATTCTCCACTTAAAACAGAATACTACGTAAGGCCCCCCTTTCAAAGTTTGTAGGTTTGCGGGTAATGGTTTACTACCCGCAAACTCCCCTTCAGCTGCCATATCCAGCCGTAACCCGACATCAAACAATTAATTCATACTTCTCCTCGTAGCCACGTCACGCTACGCTACAACACCTCACGCCGATTATTTGGCGAAGTGCTACTAAAGGTGTTCACACCTTTCAAACTTGCAACTTCCCAATATTTCTCCCGGTGCCCCATGGCACGTTCCGTTTCATTATTCAACTGCGTTGAAAACTTAACCTCGCCATCGGCTGCCAGATCAGCCTCGACTTACACGTAACATCATACACATACTAATACTCAGACATCCGTACACACAACACTCGTACACACCCAACACCCAGTGGAATTCAATACACGATGCGTATGTTACACCGCTGTTTCCAAAGCTTCAATACTTTTCTGCGCGACCTTATTAACCTTATGGTCCGCGAACAGAAACTATGAAAGATCAAGTCCCATCCTTGATCAATCATCCGTTTGAACCGCACAAGGATCCAAACACTCATCTTGTCTCGGCGTGAACACGCCCCGTGAGACCAAGAGAGCCGCTAGCCTCTCAACCAGGCATAAGCTTTGGATCACGTGTGTCATTACGCAACAGCTCGTGATCGAACTGGTGCTTCCCCGTCCTTATCGCGCTGCTCTAGCCTCTCGACAGGCGTCCCATTCCACCTTTGAAAAACGCTTAACAGACGCGATACATTTACCAAAAACGCAACAATTACACTTTTCATTTACACACAAACAAAAGAGTAATATACGTAAGAACAATATACAATACTAGTCAACCTATGACGATTCACACACGACAGTAAGGTGAGGCCCTTGTTACAACTGGGCCACACCCGACCACAAGCATTCCGATACTTACAATTTCCATTCATTCACAAAATGAATAACACAGCACAAAAATAAACTTATGTACAGGGTGCAGATTCCGTCGACTACCATAGTCAGCGTACTAAGCTAAATTTGAACCAAAATTGACGGCCCCCACATTTTTGGTGCCAGATTTAACTCTACGCACGACTGCTTGCTATGACAGTCGAACCGGAAAGAGAAAGACCCAAGCCAGGTCAATCCTAATCACGCGTCTTCCCGAGCCTGAGACATGGAGAGGGGGGGGGGGGGGGGAAAGAAGCTAATTGGTTCGTAATGACGTAAGGGAACATAGAGGATTATGCTAGCTGGATCATCGTCTTGCGGTACTTCACCTTCTCGTGGCCAGCCAAACACAGTTCAAGTGCCGGCCGCCAGAGGTCATTGAGGCCCTGAACCTAAAAACGGTTCACATGGTAGGTTTTCCCAATTGCCTTATCATGGCAAATACTTCTCGCTTCCTCTGAGCCCAGTAGTGTACAGAATTAGGTATGGACTTTAGAAACGATAGGTTTTCTTCTACGCAAGTTTCTAAACATTCCTTGTCTTCAATCATCTTTCTTGTAATGTTATCTGTTTCGCCTATACATTTGAAGCCTTCGCTAACTCGCAACCGCATTATTTTCATTGCCATGTATAATATATGTTGAGGTGTAACACCTCTTCTGTCGCTACGGCGAATTTCGCTGGTTGCCGTCATGAATGATGTTACCTTGTGATGTTCTTTAAATTGCCTCGATCTTCCTAAATAGACGCCTGGAAATGACAACTCTTCCGCGTGTTCATCGTATATGATGGATAAGGGAGCAATTTCCAAGTATTTATCCTCATTCCACAGGAGAGTTTGCTGTTGAGCTAGCAGCAATTCTACGTCATTTGACAATTCTATGTCTTCTATCCATTTACTTTCTTCTCCAGTAGTTTCTTGTTTTTGGAAAAATGCATCGTTAATTGTAATCTTGTAATGTTTGTGCAATGGAGTATTAATCAAATAAGTAAGCCAACGTTTTACTGTATGTTTCTTCAACGTTCCTTCCAGATACGTAGATTTGTAAATCAAGTTTCTCTTTATATGGACGTTGAAACTGTAATCATCGTCCAATGCCATGTTATTATCATCTACTGGAACATCACAAGGTAACACCATTCATGATGGCAACCATCGAAATTGGGATAAATTTTCATTTACAAACTCCGTAGCCAATAAATATAAATGACTATCAGTAACTTGTTTCAAATCTTTTTCAAACCATAACCGATCACATACTTTGCAAGCGTATCCAAATCTTTTTTCATTAAAATGCTTATGAAAATATTCTGTTGCATTTTCATACCTTGGTTGCGCGATTCTTGTAGGAACGCTTGCACTTGCAAATGATGTGGAAGTATTAACTTGCACTAATTGCTTCTTGCGATTTCTACATTCCCTTATACGTTCAGCAACAGTTTTTGGTATTTTTTGGTGAACTTTGGGTTCATTATCTGATACTTCTATTATTTTACGTTTTCTGTACTGTCTCATATATTCTGCATTATGGAGTCTTTTAGCATCAATCTTATCCATCTTGTACATAGTATGACGTAACAAACTAACGAAACAACAGATTACTTAATAATTCTTATATAAGATAAGTTTTTACCAACACAAAATCATCTACTCCACGACGCAATTCTTCTACAAACGATTCACAGCTGAGCTCTTTCCAGAATAACGAAAGTAATATAACACAATGCCAAGTAATGTGTCTTAGGCAACAATAATGCCAAGTAAACAATTGACGTTTCCAAGGTAACATAACAACGCACTTACACTTTTTCGTTACACTTTTTGCCGAATGACACTGACCCTAAAATATAGACGTATTTACGTCAAAAAAACGTCCCCTTCGAGGGTATCCTCAACCGTCATTTCGCTCCGTAACATCGACAGTTGCCCCACTACCGCTAGCAGACAGCGTCATTACCCTCCCTCACGCGCATTTCACAGCTTATCTCTGAGCGAACGACTAATAAACAGCTAGTATTATTGCAGCTAATGGTACGTCTAGTGTCGTCGGACAAGCCAAAGCTGGGGTCCAGACGAAGTGTCTCCAACTCGTGTTATCAGCGTTTCGAAGCACTGGTATGTATTTCCTGTCTTTTAAACAATAGAATCTATGATATTCGTGGTTTTAATACCGTGTGTACTTGTCGGTAGATACCAACGTTCCGGAGGAAAATATTGTCTCGACTTTTAGTCCTGAAGACGGATACACTGCATCTACGTACTTATAGTTTATTTCAAGTGCAATTTTCCGTTTTCCTACAAATAAAATAACTCACTAAAAGTGAAATCATGCAGAATATGAATTTATGCAGTAATTGCATGATGTAGATAAAGTTTCGAGGAATTTAAGTATTTTCTAATCTCAAGTTCTCTTCAATGTATCCATTTCTTAAACTGGTTTATAAGCAAGAAAGAACCTAAAGATTCAGATACGCTCGTAAATGATCGTCTCTTCCCATTATAATGAGAATTAGGTACATTCTTAGGTACAGATGCCCGACCTCAAAACGATAACTTACAGTAGCTGAAGTACGGGGTCTTGTATCAATGTTCCATTTTTATCAGAAACACGGGGAAAATCTCTCACAGTCTACACACGTAATATAAAAAGGGGTGTTTTATAAGCAACCAATGTTGCAACCAGAGAGAGAAAGAGATGGGTGAACGCTTATTAAAACGTATCACGAAGTTAATGGAACGTCTCCTATTCCCCAGATGGCACTGCTGCTCCAACAATCCCCGCGTTCATCCGCACAACTAAATAGTTTATGTAACAACTGCTTACCAAATTAATTAAATGCACTGTCTGATTATTTTAAACAACAGCAGAAACGAGTACTCCAATTTGAAACAGTGTGAAATAATTAAATTGACAGCCAGGTTCGATTCCCGGCAGAGTCAGAAATTCTCTTGGCTTAGTACAGGGATCTGTGGCGGGCTCTTGTGATCACAATAATGTACCTACAGGTATCATAAGATACAGGATATTCTTGATGAACTGAGGAACTATCAATTTCAGTCCTGAAGATCCAGACATTATTTTCTCCTATAAGTCTACATGGCGCCAAAGCCCAGAAGAACGGTATCGTAAGTCATTCTGTTACAAAATTATTTAAATTTGTAAAACGTTTTCCTAAAAACTCTTTCGGATGAAGCAGACATGGACCGGGAACTTCAACCCTCTGTAGTAATTTCTGTGTGTCGATGTCCGATCCGTATCTAATAACCACGTAGCAATGACGTCACAGAGTAACATGATGAGAATTTTACGGAACAGTCATTCATTCTGTTTTCCACTTTCATTTCCTGAAAAACAGAAAATATTTTTGCTTTTATCAAGTAAAGTATTGCACTAATTTCAGGCTAATGATACAGTAGAAGGTGAAAATCGGAGAACGAAGCGGAAGATCACTTAACCGGGAGAAACGGAAATAACAGAAGACGGTGGCTTTTAAAATCAACGCTCCGTCTACTTTTGCTTATCATTTAATGAAAAAAAGAATACCTTCTAATGCAGAATAAGCAAGGAACGACAAAGCAAGATAAGAAAAGGAAATACACTCTCGTGTTATTTAAGTAATTCACCTCCATTTAAATGTTCAGGGCGAGCTTGAATTGCATTAAATAACTTCGCAAGACACCGCAAGATACGAATTACAAATTACAATAGCTTATATTCGCATGCTAAAAAAAATGTAAATGATTTACACGAAAATGTAATTATGAATAACATAACTCTTGCTGCTTCCTTCTGATTCATTTAAAAATGAGTCACGTAATGTAACGTACGAGTCCTACTCACTCAGTTTTAACAAAAATCATTAGAATAAAATACTAGAGAATGTATCTTCACCATACGCATAATTAGCACCTGTTTTTAATCTCTTTCTCACCACTTAGCCAGGTAAAAACAAAAGTTTTTAAAACATATATTCATATTACCTTATTTATTTCAGAATTCCTGCTGAAAATCCTCTCAGAATTATGAGTAAAAAATGGACGCCATAGTACATCCGTGAGGCAAACATGAACTATTAAATTCAAAGATCTGATTCTGCTTACTGAAGTATCATATATGATTTGAGGTTTCCACAGCGGTGAGTATGATGGTTATATCAATTTTCAAGTGTGATCCACTAACGCATCTTCCTCTGGTTCGCTGTTGCTCGAAGCTACATAAAAATCTATTAAAAAGTTTATGACTTGAAAAGAGGTAGTTTGCGCAAAGATTATTTTCGATTCTCTGGTCCTTTTCTGTTAAACACACGCAAATAATGCTTTATTAAAACGTATTCCTAAAATAACAGGACTGGCATACTGAAAACCTTCTCAATTATTCAACAGATAGCCTGTTATTAATAATATTAATTAAGTCTCATAGGAACAGGCTGAATTGAAATAGGTAATGATAGGGTAAAATGGCTGACTCTTGTGAACGCAATCATAATTACGTATTATTTATTCAGTATATGCAACAATTTTATATGCGATAAAGCACTGAGAGATCAAAATATATTGATCTATCTATTATAAAAATTTGTGATTCCTCGTTGTCAATAAATTACGTCATCAGCAATGCCGAGTACAACACAACAATGTCGAGTACAACACAACAATGCCGAGTACAACACAACAATGCCGAGTTTAGTGTCTTACTCAAGATTTTAAAACGCAACCAACCCCCCCCCCCCGAAAGGGAGTTGGTTGCTTTTTAAACACTTGATCAAGCTCCCCCGAAAAAGGGGGTTGGTCAAGTATTTTAACCCTCCATTCGGGGGGGTTTAGTTCAGTTTCTTACACAAGATTTTAAAAAGCAACCAACCCCTTCGGGGGGGTTGGTTGCTTTTTAAACACTTATTCAAGCTCCCCCGAAAAATGGGGTTGGTCAAGTATTTTAACCCTCCATTCGGGGGGGTTTAGTTTAGTTTCTTACACAAGATTTTAAAAAGCAACCAACCCCTTCGGGGGAGTTGGTTGCTTTTTAAACACTTGATCAAGCTCCCCCGAAAAATGGGGTTGGTCAAGTATTTTAACCCTCCATTCGGGGGGGTTTAGTTTAGTTTCTTACACAAGATTTTAAAAAGCAACCAACCCCTTCGGGGGGGTTGGTTGCTTTTTAAACACTTGATCAAGCTCCCCCGAAAAAGGGGGTTGGTCAAGTATTTTAACCCTCCATTCGGGGGGGTTTAGTTTAGTTTCTTACACAAGATTTTAAAAAGCAACCAACCCCTTCGGGGGAGTTGGTTGCTTTTTAAACACTTGATCAAGCTCCCCCGAAAAAGGGGGTTGGTCAAGTATTTTAACCCTCCATTCGGGGGGGTTTAGTTTAGTTTCTTACACAAGATTTTAAAAAGCAACCAACCCCTTCGGGGGGGTTGGTTGCTTTTTAAACACTTGATCAAGCTCCCCCGAAAAAGGGGGTTGGTCAAGTGTTTTAACCCTCCATTCGAGGGGTTTAGTTTAGTTTCTTACACAAGATTTTAAAACGCAACCAACCCTCCCGAAGGGGTTCGTTGCTTTTTAAAAACTTGACCAACCCCTCCGAGGAGCTCCGAAAGGAGCGTTCTGCCCTAGTATAAAAAAATGTGCAAACGGAATAAATAAAACATAGTATTGACTGTCAAACACATAAACAATGGAAGGTTAGAGATCTTCTGAAATCGGTAACGCACCTTGGTTCATGACAATCCGGATAATTTATTCTTTTGTGAATGGAGGTGTTTACTGCACGTGGGTTATATTAACTGAAATAAAATTCACTGCACGATTTAGCCCTTACGATAATGAAATCAAGGAGGAGTAGATTTGTGAAATATGTACAATGCATAGAGGAGATCGGAGAGTTGCGGTTCTCGTGGACTGGAACTCAGCGCACCTTTAACGTGAGACAGAGTACCAGAGTCTGCCGGAAATCAAACCCCGGTCGTCCCCCAACTTACAATACGAAATTATTTTATATAAAATTCATGAGTGTTCGCTTTCGCGTGTGTTTCCACCAAATAACACATCCATATTCCAATGGAATATTTCCATTGTGGAATATTAAAAGATGGATTGTGGGTACTGAACATGTGTCTGCTTCCTGTGTTGATCTAATCAAACACCGGAAATTAACATTTTAGGAGATACCAACTTTTAAATTGTTTCTGCTTTCATGCTTTATGTCAAATTAAAAGGACAATGAATTCATTAGAAAAAGTGCACGACATTATTTATGCTATATTACTGTAATTAAATAAATTTCTAGAATGTAAATTTATATTAACTTTTATTTGTTTTTAACGACCTGAACGAATTCCACAGAGCAGCATTCTTCTAGAAAGCTGACAATAGCTCTGAGTATCGAACATCTTCGTAAACTAAATCCATCAGCACAGAACTGACACGAGCTCGCCAAATAGCGTTTAAGACAGTTTTGTAGGTAAATTAAATAACATATTCTAAAAATAATTTTAAATAAATTTGTCTTCTTTATTCATTTACTTAGAAATCTCCCGCGAACATCCAAACTTTAATAGCATTGTCAGAACAGATGTCCCTTTATGCCTATTATTTTCGAAAGTTTGTGTTGTTTTAAAAATAAAATTAATTTACATAACATAAAATATTAATCATAAGTATATTAATATATTTTCCCTGACAGAAGTGCCATTGGTAACTATTTTCATATAATTTTACATTGGGTTTATTTATGATAATGAAAATATGTGATATTTACATCTGTACTATGACTTTATGCCACTCTTTCATCCAAAAACAGTTTCGTGTAACATGCAGATTTGTCCTCGAGATTATCTCGAAGATACAAAAGTCGCAAAGTGCCTGCCTTCTTGTGGCTACAAAAATACCGTCGCGTGTTCAGAAGTGATATCCCACGTTCTCACGAGTACCAAGACTATATTTTCTTCCGGGATTTTACTCCGCATACGCAGTAAGCATCTCTGAAACGTCGGTCTATTTCTACCAGACTACATAGCGTGACGTCACATCAGAGTCATCTTCATGTGTGTAGAATCTTCAACATAGAAAAAAATTTCTAATCACGTCACTGTCATGAATAGTCAAGACATGTTTATCATCTATTTAAAATACATTAGACACGCTACAGTAAATATAAAATACATAAAACTTTCTTCCCAAATTAACTTAGATCAGCAGACAGACATGCAAATGAACGAAAACATAATAAAATATTAACGTTTTGAATCCAAGTAGGCCGCATGCTGATAACACCGAAGAAGTATTCCGACCATTAAACGCAAAAGCGAAACAGTCTTTATAGTAATCCTCGAACCTAGGCGCTTAACATAGTTTGCGAGGGAGACCGGGGGGGGGGGGGATTTAAAGCCCGTAACAGCTTCCATTTAGAAGCATCGCGTACACACACACACACACACCGACTGCCAATAATTCGGTTGTTTTGTTACTCTACAGTCCTGACTCGCAGAAGAGAAAAGCTTTTAACAGCGGCTCTTAGGCAAAGCAAACTTAGTAGAACGGCGCTCAGAGTAATCTGCTACGTTCCGTGATACAGGCATTGCAATCACCTTGATTATAAGGATTTTTAGGCAAAAAAATCTGGTAACATATAACACGTTTTACACTCAGCTTATAGACGTTTATGTATGTCTCTACATATACTCTTGTGCAGAAAAAGACCTAATGCAAATTAGTGCAGTCACATATAAAAACCAATTATGCCTGCCTTCCAGTAATAATTTCAGGTCTGGTATATTACGTTACAGTACTGCAAGTCGACAAATATACAAACAGAACCAGGACCAATTTAAAGTTGACTGGTCAGAGCATTTTAGCAGTAATTCTTCATAAAGAGCGGTTTATGGAACTGGGTCATGACCCTTCCCAATGGCAGGTGTTTGGTATTAGCCGCATTTAACTAAGGATTCTGTTACCATAGCGTTTAATTTTAAATTAATTTAGTTCAGTCTCATCTGAGAAATTTTTGTATTTAATAAAGTTCAATGCATATGAATTCGAGCTGTAGAATAGAAAATATCACATGCGTGTGTGTACACACACAACATATCTGTGATGTTTTGTCGAAACGTCGATCTTATAGGAAGGCATCTTTAAAGCCACTGTGATTGCTTTATTTCTACAACTGTGAGGTATAGCCATTCTCCTGGTAGTAATTCAACATAAGATCCGCACTTAGCACAGATTTATGAAATAAAATAGCTCCTAAGATGCAGCCTCTAATTCTACTTATCTTAAACTGACCAATTTTGGAGTTGAAAATGTACTGACCAAACATTGCAGGTACACAGTTTTGAAAATCCCCCGTTTGATATAAATCTGTGTCAATTATATAAACTAATGTTTCACTACGCTTCTGAAAACAGTGCAACATCTAAACATCGCGTTAACGTCACTTTACCTGCGTTCAAAAGGAATCTGACGTATTTCATAGATTACTCTACACTGCTCCTACTAGTTACTACCTACAGCTACAATAAAATAACAGAAACTTCGATCAATACGGTACGAGGACACTTACGCTAATAATATGGTTCCTGTAAATTACAGGGAGAAACCAAAACTAAGGAAATGGAGGTGTGTAAGTAGTAAAGCTACGCTGAGTAAAGTAAAGTAAAGTTAAGTTAAGTTTGTCCCACTATGCGCCATGCATGCGCTTGGGGTGAGAGGAGGTATAGCTCCTCCCTTCCTTGACCTCGGCACTAGATGGGGTGAGTGGTCAGCATCACGCCCCGGCCGGCTTTACCCCCTGGAAAGGACCCCGGTACCCATTGTAGAGGAGGCTGGGTGGGCCCCAGAACCGGTCTGGACGCAGAGGCCAGAGGAAAAATCCTCTGCCCCCGTCGGGGATCGAACCCCGGTCGTCCAGCCCGTAGCTAGTCACTATACTGACTGAGTTATTCCGGCTCATAAAGCTACGCTGAGTAAAGTAAAGTAAATTTGTCCCGCTATGCGCCATGTAGGCGCTTGGGGTGAGAGAGGGGGTAGCTCCTCCCTTCCTTGACCTCGGCACTAGATGGGGGTGTGTGGTCAACATCACGCCCCGGCCGGCTTTACCCCCGTGAAAGGACCCCGTTACCCATTGTAGAGGAGGCTGGGAGAGCCGGTATGGACGCAGAGGCTAGAGGAAAAATCCTCTGCCCCCGTCGGGGATCGAACCCCGGTCGTCCAGCCCGTAGCTGGTCACTGTACTGACTGAGTTATCCCGGCTCATAAAGCTACGCTGAGTAAACTTGAAAAACAAAAGCGAAATTAACTCCTGTTTCAGGAATCTCATGTACGTTTAAGCGATGGTGCCATGTCTGCAAAATCGCGTACACTCTCAGTCACACAAAGGTCTGTACATCCCGTGCTTCATTCTTTGTTCCAAAAACGACACGCGCCCTTTGATCTAATCTCTTAAATCTCACAAGAATCTCCAAAAGAAGCCAGACCCCACGTTAAATAGCAAAATTGTGGCGGTGCGTCATCTTTCGATGTCAGCGGAATCCACGGCCATTGTACAAGCGATGGTGGGACATTGATTCCATTTTGTCTGACACAAGAACAGCAGAGTGCGAACACCAAACACAAAGATTCTGTACGGTATGACTGACAGACAGACTCATTGGCTGACTGGCTAGTACAGAAACACAGATATGAAACAAAAACTTTAGTCAAGAAAACCCAGAAACATTTACAACATATCGAATGTAGCAGTGTGGCGTGTTCGTCGAAAGAAACTAAGAACTTATGAAATAAAATCCGAAATGATTGTCGCTGAGTTCGAAACACATCTTAACGCTGCATATGAAAATACGTACGGAATAAATCCCGATTACACAACGAGATATTTCGTTCTTATCAAGCAAAACGTTAAAGACAACTTGTAGTTATATCGAAATTAGGCTTTATATTCCGACACGAAAAGAAATTAAACATTCTGGCAGCAACAGAAAAGGCGTTAAGTGGAAGGGTGAAACAGAGAAAAACCACGCAAAACCTCAGTCAAGGCAGTGGATATCGGGACACATTAGATTTTATCTTCTTCATTTTAACGACGATTAATCAGAAGAATCATGGCCTGTTTCAAGACTCTACAAACTAACAATATTGCCAGGTGTGTCTGAGAAAGAACATTAGACATCAGACATTCTATTGGTTTAATGCAAGATTGAACATGTATTGCACGCACGTATTTTGGTAGTGATTTTAACGCAGGATTAAGACCATATTGCATACATTTAACATCCAGCGCTGAAATCTAGACGCGATTAAAATTACCGTTACTTTTAATCAGTCCTCGCTTGCACTGTGTGTCGGTTTGACCTTTATGCGTGTAAGTGAGCAGGGGTAGATCGGATATCATCCTAATGGGGGTTTTAAACGTGACGTATTAGAGTTTGCTTTTCTAAAAGCGTTGAAATAAATGATGAGTATTTGATAAAAGTGGCAAAACAAATGTGCAAGAACTTGATCGACCGATTCCAGGGCTGGAACCGATTAGTCAAGCATTCCGAAGAAAATGTTCTATATTGTCCATATAACAAGAAACTCTTTCTCATTTTTCAAATGAGTGTAATTACCGATTATATCAGTAACATTATTGGAAGTGGTAAATATCAGAAAGTAATTTGTACGTGTTACTTGCAGTCAAATACAGTCAAATGAAGAAGGGACACAAACACTTGCCATCGCTTTTTTAGTTCTCCGTTCTCTGTTCCAGACGGTAGATACAATTTAGACACACTGTGAGTAAATGGTCCTTGGACACCGACTACATATGTTTGTAGTGCACTTTAATGCTTGAAAACGAAGTTACGAATGCAAGATACTTTTTGAAATAGGTTCAAATGAATAGCTGGTGTAACTTGTAGAACACTTTTATTGAAGAACTAAGTTATTAGAACTATCGGTTTTCTACAAATGCTATCATACGTCTATGAAGGTGTAAGACCAAATCTAACTAAACACTGATATCTGGTAGTCCAAAAAACCTGATGGAATACTAATATTTTGTGTTACAGGAAAGAATTTATGGAAGTGTGACGGTTCAACTACCAAGCAATCAAGGAAGCCTGTGAGAATACAAACATTTCACAACACTTTTCGAGGCACATTGGAACGTTGTGATTTTGAACTATTCCGTTTGTAACTGACTGTGAAAACGACAATTTTTATATTAGTTTGAAATTCTTGTATTTTTTAGGCAAAAACTATTCCACTTTTCGGAACTTCGAAGAACGCACCGCGCCATGTTTGTTCCGCTGTTTTTCGCCGTAATTTGCAGAGCAGCCCTTTCGTTTCTGCAAGTCAATTTTCGTGAACACCCTTTGATGGAGTGCACTAAGTACATCAGCGAAGAACACTTCACTCCCGGGCGTCCTCTCGTGATAGTCCTGCATCTTGCTGAAGAAGATTCAACTAGCGAAGAAGTTGGGTATTTGATAGAAACACTTCAAAAGTCAATCCGCTGGCCAATACTCGTGTTGAACACTGCTTATGAGATCGAAAGAAACATGAGAACTTAAATAAACCCTCATGGAAGTTATATTATTTTGGCATCAGGAGCTTGCCAGGAGTTTAATAAATTTACTGAACATATTTCTAAGCAGTTGGCAGGCTTGACTGAAAGGGACTCATGGAATCCGAGAGCTAGATTTGTTGTTCCAGTAATGAACGCCTGCCCACATTATAACACTACATATCTTTCACGAGCTATACTCAACTAACTCTGGCTCCACAAAGTTACAAATAGCGTTGTTCTCTTTTCGGAGTCAAAAGACCAAGCAACGAAGGTTATCCAAGAACACGAGACTAATTCGGCTCAAGATACACAATGCAGTTTACACACGTGGCTGCCTTACGAGAATTCAGAGAGATGCAACCCAATAGAAGGCACTGTGCCTCTAAAGATACTCTCGGCACGAAATTTGAACGATGTCAGAAACGGCGGGATATTCCGAGGAAATTTCGGAAAGAATTTAAACCGATGTCCCATCAAAGTGCTACTCAGAGAGGGGTACCCTTACGTGGTATCGCAACTCATTTGGAATAAGACTTCTGGGACGTATTCTGGTGAAGTGTCTGGTTGGGAAATAGAATTGGTGAAAGTAATCGCTGAGACATTGAACATGACTATTGTACCTCTGCCTGCACACTATCCAAATAGTGTATAGAAGTGGACGTTTTAAAGGCAGGACTTGATGACGGAAATGCACATGTAGCAATTGGAGGGGTCAATACACTAGAAACACTTCCGTACAATCTGGAAGCCACGCAGAGCTACTACAAAATAAAAACAGCTTGATGTACACCGTGTGCTATTAAACGTCCAAGATGGAGTCGTATCTTCGGGATATTTTCTGCAGACCTTTGGGTTTCTTTCATTCTCTCAGTTGTCCTGGATGTAATTTTAATGGTCTGCATTTCCAAACATGAACGAAGATTCTACTTGTCTGAATTCGAAGCTTACAGGAATGTTAATAGCATTACAGACAATATTATAGCAGTGTTGCTGGGGGTGTCAGCAACTACACAACCTCGTACGAGTCCACTTCGAGTGTTCTTCTTTTCGTGGGTTTGTTACAGCGTCGCATTCAACACCGTGTTCCAGGCCTATCTCACTTAATTCCTTATCGATACAGGATATGAAGAGCCGATTAAAACAATAGATGAAATGTTAAACTCTGGAAGGAAATTTGATTTCAGCAAAGAGAACCAGATATTCCTGAACGACTCTACCGATTCTGTGAGCAAGAAAATTTTGAAAGGCATGGTAATCTGTCCTGACTCCGAAGCGTGTCTCAACTGGGCAAGAACACACCAAAATATTTCGACAGTATGTGCGGATGTATACACAATGTACACGAAATCAATTGGATTGTCAACAGATGAAAACAACAGGCCTTTGCTTTGTGACCTGGACGATGGTGACGTCGTGAATTTGGAAATAGTAATGGCAGTCCTGAAGGGAAACCCGCTGCTAGAACATATTAATGACGTCATAGACAGAATTGTGGAGGCAGGCATTTTTATGCAATGGACAAACAGATTTATTGACGAGGCAAAAATTTCGACTAAGGCAACTCTGTCTTACCCGTTAGGCGACGAGTATCTTAATATCAGCATCAAACACATGCAATCAGCCATTTATCTATTAATGTTTGGCTGTGCACTTGCATTTCTTTCTTTCTTTATAGAAATCGCATGGCACAAACTGATCTCAAAAAGACGTCTGTCCCATGTGAAGACAAAAAACACATCGCGTGAACAAGTGGAACTATTTGTAAATTATGTACTTCATCATATCAAATGTGACACACGAAACACAGAATGAGTGTATACTGTGTACACTAAATTGGCACTAAAGGTTTATGATATGAGTAACGACGGGAGAAGTTTGTACCATAGTCGTTCTTAAACGTGAAAAATCACATGAAGAAAGATTAAGTGTAAAACTGTCTAGTTCAATCTCAACTATTCATTCGTGATGTGTATAAAAGAAGTGGCCTACGCTAATACTTCGCTTTCAGTGTCTAGTAAAATATGTAAGAACTATTAAAAATCTTGCATATCCTGATCGTTACGGTTTTTAGTACTTCCAAAGTCTATGCAGTAGATATTCTACTGACTTGGTACGTTTTCCAAATAATTCTTAATCTTCTTTCCCATTTCTACCTTCTAATAGTAACTTCAATAACATTCTAATTCTGTAATTATTAATACCAAGAAACAAACGAACAAGTGGCACATATACGAGTTTTTCACGGCTGTGAGGATAATGACGTTGATTTTCCGGTCAATGGCTCCGGGTAGATTCTAACGAAGGTGCCAACATTTCAGAAAAAATATTGCATCAATCGTCAAGGCTGAAGATGGAGTAATTAAAATGGAAAAAGTACGGTTTTCCAAAGCGTTGATGTCTACCTGCGAGTCTACAAAACGCGAAAACCCAAAGCAATTGAAAATTTACATTTCGGTCTTCATTTCTAGCCTCTGCTAGTTCAGGTCGTTTCAACAACAGTAATTATACTACCAATACATCTTACGTCAAATATGTAATTTCGTTCCTACATTGGGCTAAACTGTCATTTTGCTAGCTTCCAAATGTGTAAAAAATAATCAGCCACTCCCATAATTCAGTTACAAACGTCAATACATCAATATCATAACAAATAACAATCGTGAAAACATTTTTCTGAAACAATGCACGAACACGAAACTGGTACTGAAGTGGTAAATCTTGGGCGATCGGCTGCTTCAACCCGGATCGCAAGTCGATCACTACAGATGTCGCCACTGTCTCCAAGATCAGGGAATGGTGATTACCTCCGAAACGTCTGACACCTATTCTAGACTGGCGTGCCTGATCTAGAAACGTAATCCTCGGCACAAACAAGCAGACGACTGAAGAAAACCTTGGTCCAACTTTCTGTTATCAAGTACAACATCTTGCGTAAGTATGAAGTTTTAATATATTTTGACCCATGAGTTGGAGTAAGTTTGTCCCTTGTTATCAGGGCATGACAAGTCTTCAGGTTGCTGATGAAAGAGAAGGCCTCCAGATACGTCGGGTAGCTGGGGACAGCCGAAAAGGGCATGCCCTCTAGCTTTGAGGTAGAGCGAAGGGCAAACTAGCCAACGAAAAAATAAAGAATATCACAAAATGTTGCACGTATTTTGACTTCTCAAAACAAAATTATCAAGAAAAGAAAGAGAGAGAGAGGTCAGGAACGAAAGGCGAAATAAAGAAAAAGGAGGGTGGAAAAGCGATTAAAGGGCCCAAGCAAGTAATGGGAAAAATAACTGTCAATATCATCATCATTCAGTGGCGTACTACCATAATAATGCGTCGTTTAGTCCGTATTGATACCGTGACCCATGAACTCAGTACTTGGTCACTCAATAGTCACTCGATAGCCGTCATTAGTCATGCATTCCGAAGAAAATGTTCTATATTGTCCATATAACAAGAAACTCTTTCTCATTTTTCAAATGAGTGTAATTACCGATTATATCAGTAACATTAATGGAAGTGGTAAATATCAGAAAGTAATTTGTACGTGTTACTTGCAGTCAAATACAGTCAAATGAAGAAGGGACACAAACACTTGCCATCGCTTTTTCAGTTCTCCGTTCTCTGTGCCAGACGGTAGGTACAATTTAGCCACACTGTGAGTAAATGGTCCTTGGACACCGACTACATATGTTTGTAGTGCACTTTAATGCTTGAAAACGAAGTTACGAATGCAAGATACTTTTTGAAATAGGTTCAAATGAATAGCTGGTGTAACTTGTAGAACACTTTTATTGAAGAACTAAGTTATTAGAACTATCGGTTTTCTACAAATGCTGTCATACGTCTATGAAGGTGTAAGACCAAATCTAACTAAACACTGTTATATGGTACTCCAAAAAACCTGATGGAATTCTGATATTTTGTGTTACAGGAAAGAATTTATGGAAGTGTGACGGTTCAACTACCAAGCAATCAAGGAAGCCTGTGAGAATACAAAAATTTCACAACACTTTTCGAGGCACATTGGAAAGTTGTGATTTTGAACTATTCCGTTTGTAACTGACTGTGAAAACGACAATTTTTATATTAGTTTGAAATTCTTGTATTTTTTAGGCAAAAACTATTCCACTTTTCGGAACTTCGAAGAACGCACCGCGCCATGTTTGTTCCGCTGTTTTTCGCCGTAATTTGCAGAGCAGCCCTTGCGTTTCTGCAAGTCAATCTCGCTGGTGGACGTCATGTACGTTGAGTTCGAACGGGCGGTGTACTCCGTAGTATATCTGCGGAAACGACAGCTCTTCGGCTTAAACGTCGTATATGATATTGATCGGATTATCGAGTCCAGCAGAGATTAACAGAGGAGTGCCGCAAGGATGTCCCCTTTCCCCAACTCTCTTCAACATTTACATGAATGAAATAATAACAAAGTGGCAAAACGAAGAAATATCAGGTATTCCACTATCTAGAAACATAGAACTTCATAATTTATTATTTTCAGACGACGAGGCGATAATGTCAGATACAGAGGATAATTCACAGAAAGCTACATTTCGATTAAATAAAGTTATAAGAGAATATGGATTAACAATCTCAGTAAAGAAAACAAAATCAATGAAATTTAAAGGACCGATTCCATTAAGAAGTAAAATAGTAATCAACAACCAAGCAACAGAACAAGTGAACACTTTCAACTATTTAGGAAATTTGATTTCATATGAGGGAGAAAAAGATATCAGTCACAAATTAAACAATTAATTGAAAAGAACAGGCATAATAAACAATGTGTTTAAACCATAGAAAACTTCAAAGAAAGCCAGATTAAAATTATACAATGCACTAACTCTCCCTACTCTTTTATACGGTAGTGAAAATTGGACGATCAGAGCAGCAGAAATGAAATACACGAGGAAGACAGCAGGATTACAAAACTAATACAGAAATTGTAGAGGAGTTGAAAATAGTTCCAGTGTTAGAAGGAATAGAAAATTATAAAACAAAATGGTTTGAACATGTAGACAGAATGGCAAGAAGCAGGCTAATCAAAATTATAAGAAATTATGTACCAAAGGGAAGAAGAAGAGGTTTTTGGAAAAGTGAAGCCGGAACAGGCCACAAATGGCCACAAACTCCACGAAAGCTACATGATGATGATGATGATGACAAAAATTGGCTTCTAGTATCGGTCACTAAAGTGCTTATAAAGTTTTCCTCAGTTTTGATAGAAAATTTCAGTCTTTGACGTTTCGAAAAAGTAATCACTGTCCGGTAATATACGACCTTCCCTACTGTGTGAGGAAGTTGACTAAATCCATGTGGCTCGAGACATGGATGACGGCAGGCTGTAGCGAACACGGTAACGAAATGTCGCGTTCCATAAAAAGCAGGGAATTCTTTTTCACTAGTTTTAGACTTAATCTTTCTTCATGTGATTTTTCACGTTTAAGAACGACTATGGTACAAACTTCTCCCGTCGTTAATCATATCATAAACCTTTAGTGCCAATTTAGTGTACACAGTATACACTCATTCTGTGTTTCGTGTGTCACATTTGATATGATGAAGTACATAATTTACAAATAGTTCTACTTGTTCACGCGATGTGTTTTTTGTCTTCACATGGGACAGACGTCTTTTTGAGATCAGTTTGTGCCATGCGATTTCTATAAAGAAAGAAAGAAATGCAAGTGCACAGCCAAACATTAATAGATAAATGGCTGATTGCATGTGTTTGATGCTGATATTAAGATACTCGTCGCCTAACGGGTAAGACAGAGTTGCCTTAGTCGAAATTTTTGCCTCGTCAATAAATCTGTTTGTCCATTGCATAAAAATGCCTGCCTCCACAATTCTGTCTATGACGTCATTAATATGTTCTAGCAGCGGGTTTCCCTTCAGGACTGCCATTACTATTTCCAAATTCACGACGTCACCATCATCCAGGTCACAAAGCAAAGGCCTGTTGTTTTCATCTGTTGACAATCCAATTGATTTCGCGTACATTGTGTATACATCCGCACATACTGTCGAAATATTTTGGTGTGTTCTTGCCCAGTTGAGACACGCTTCGGAGTCAGGACAGATTACCATGCCTTTCAAATTTTTCTTGCTCACAGAATCGGTAGAGTCGTTCAGGAATATCTGGTTCTCTTTGCTGAAATCAAATTTCCTTCCAGAGTTTAACATTTCATCTATTGTTTTAATCGGCTCTTCATATCCTGTATCGATAAGGAATTAAGTGAGATAGGCCTGGAACACGGTGTTGAATGCGACGCTGTAACAAACCCACGAAAAGAAGAACACTCGAAGTGGACTCGTACGAGGTTGTGTAGTTGCTGACACCCCCAGCAACACTGCTATAATATTGTCTGTAATGCTATTAACATTCCTGTAAGCTTCGAATTCAGACAAGTAGAATCTTCGTTCATGTTTGGAAATGCAGACCATTAAAATTACATCCAGGACAACTGAGAGAATGAAAGAAACCCAAAGGTCTGCAGAAAATATCCCGAAGATACGACTCCATCTTGGACGTTTAATAGCACACGGTGTACATCAAGCTGTTTTTATTTTGTAGTAGCTCTGCGTGGCTTCCAGATTGTACGGAAGTGTTTCTAGTGTATTGACCCCTCCAATTGCTACATGTGCATTTCCGTCATCAAGTCCTGCCTTTAAAACGTCCATTTCTATACACTATTTGGATAGTGTGCAGGCAGAGGTACAATAGTCATGTTCAATGTCTCAGCGATTACTTTCACCAATTCTATTTCCCAACCAGACACTTCACCAGATTACGTCCCAGAAGTCTTATTCCAAATAAGTTGCGATACCACGTAAGGGTACCCCTCTCTGAGTAGCACTTTGATGGGACATCGGTTTAAATTCTTTCCGAAATTTCCTCGGAATATCCCGCCGTTTCTGACATCGTTCAAATTTCGTGCCGAGAGTATCTTTAGAGGCACAGTGCCTTCTATTGGGTTGCATCTCTCTGAATTCTCGTAAGGCAGCCACGTGTGTAAACTGCATTGTGTATCTTGAGCCGAATTAGTCTCGTGTTCTTGGATAACCTTCGTTGCTTGGTCTTTTGACTCCGAAAAGAGAACAACGCTATTTATAACTTTGTGGAGCCAGAGTTTGGTGAGTATAACTCGTGAAAGAATTGTAGCGTTATAATGTGGGCAGGCGTTCATTACAGGAACAACAAATCTCGCTCTCGGATTCCATGAGTCCCTTTCAGTCAAGCCTGCCAACTGCTTAGAAATATGTACAGTAAATTTATTAAACTCCTGGCAAGCTCCTGATGCCAAAATAATATAACTTCCATGAGGGTTTATTTCAGTTCTCATGTTTCTTTCGATCTCATAAGCAGTGTTCAACACGAGTATTGGCCAGCGGATTGACTTTTGAAGTGTTTCTATCAAATACCCAACTTCTTCGCTAGTTGAATCTTCTTCAGCAAGAGGCAGGACTATCACGAGAGGACGCCCGGGAGTGAAGTGTTCTTCGCTGATGGACTTGGTGCACTCCATCAAAGGGTGTTTACGAAAATTGACTTGCAGAAACGCAAGGATGACATCTTACTTCGATACTATCAGAGCGACTTTGCGTCGCCCCACACTGGTGTTTAAGCGCAACTTCTCGGAGATCTACACGAACACGTTCAATCCGTGGATTGCGAGGACGCTCAATTCGAACAGCGATCTGCAGTTCATACTGGAGGAGTACAGTTGCGCGGCTTACGTTGTTGAGTACGTTAACAAATCAAACTCCGATCGTTTTAACGGGGGACTTCAACATCGACGTACGACGCAACCAGACTCTGGTTGAATTCATGCAACGCGAGTTCCGTCTGCAGTATGTGCCAACGACGCCTACAATATTGGGCAACACTACTATAGACTTGACGTTTATAAGAAACATTAACATCTCAGTTATGCCTTTCGTGTCTAACTTCTCTAACCATCGGCCAATGCTAAACAAAATTATCATCGATTACCAGCTAGGACTCTGTATATTTGTTATGCTAAATAAAAGCCATGTATCCAATTCGTTACTTTCATTTCATTCCCATATCCCAAAGAAATTATTCACCTAAAACCCACGGCCGTGTCCCCGACACAGCCACACCTCGAGATTTTTTATACTTCTTTATTATTTTGTTCAGTTCCTACAGAAGCTGGAGATGTCAAGATATCAGCAGTAATCTGTAAGCGTTCCGATGTCTTTTTGGCTGGATTGAGTTGGGTTAGATTGGGCTGTATTGAGTTGAGTTAGGTTAGGTTAGACTGGGCTGAGTTGGGTTAGACTGGATTGAGTTGAGTTAGGTATTGTTAGACTGGGCTGGGTTGGGTTAGGCTGGATTGAGTTGAGTTAGGTTAGGTTAGACTGGGCTGGGTTGGGTTAGGCTGGATTGAGTTGAGTTAGGTTAGGTTAGACTGGGCTGAGTTGGGTTAGGCTGGATTGAGTTGAGTTAGGTTATGTTAGACTGGGCTGGGTTGGGTTAGGCTGGATTGAGTTGAGTTAGGTTAGGTTAGACTGGGCTGGGTTGGGTTAGGCTGGATTGAGTTGAGTTAGGTTAGGTTAGACTGGACTGGGTTGGGTTAGGCTGGATTGAGTTGAGTTAGGTTATGTTAGACTGGGCTGGGTTGGGTTAGGCTGGATTGAGTTGAGTTAGGTTATGTTAGACTGGGCTGGGTTGGGTTAGGCTGGATTGAGTTGAGTTAGGTTAGGTTAGACTGGGCTGGGTTAGGTTAGGCAGAGATTGAGTTGAGTTAGGTTAAGTTAGACTAGGCTGGGTTGGGTTAAACTGGATTGAGTTAGGTTAGATTAGGCTGGGTTGGGATAAGCTGGATTGAGTTGAGTTAGGTTAGGTTAGACTGGGCTGGGTTTGGTTAGGCTAGATTGAGTTAGGTTAGTTTGGGCTAGGTTGGGTTAGGCTGGATTGAGTTGAGTTACGTTAGGTTAGGTATATTAGACATTATCCACATCTCGTCGTTTGGCCCCGTGACAGTTTTCGCTGCTACGCTCGGCGTTGGTTTGCGTTTTTGTATTGAGCTGCTGTATTCCCTATTTTTTTGGCCTTGTGACTTTTCGGCGTCGATTTACTTGAATCCTGTCGTGTAGCTTGCGTGGACTTCAATTGTTTTACGAGTGTTATGGCAACTATTTTTTGGGGGGCAAACACATTATATTGAAGAAAGTTCATAATATTCATTTGAAAGGGCACGATATTCTCCTCCGATTGGCGTAGTCAGATCAAGTAGTTGTGAATGGGTGTAGGTAAAGTAGGCAATAAAAAAGGCACATTACGGAATGACCGTCAGCCGTCTGGAACAGCGTTCCTACTTGGAAATAGCAGTGCTTCGCGGCAGAAATGCGACTGAATGTCACTCAGAGCTTGTGGGAGCTGTGGGATTTCATATACTTGTTGCCGTCTCTGATAGCTTCGTGCAAATTAGGTACTATATTGAGTGAGAATATTAGAAAAAAGCCCAATCTGAGAAACAAATTATATTGAAATCCAGTAGTTGTCAGATACAACAAGAAACATGTTAATGTGCAATTAATACCTTCCGTGAGAATAATGTAAACTAATATTTAATGCAACTAACAAGTTGAATAGCTTAAATAAAGCTCTGCGTAATCTCGTACATACATAACCACTTAAGTTTGCCTCGTTCATGCACGTCCTGCAGTTAAAGCATTACGTGGTTAATGTAATGCCCGTTGGACTGCAAGACCTGTCCAAGAACCATCAAATCCCCAAAAAATAAACTACAAAAAGTAGAATATTTCTTTAAAAACTATTAGTCGCTTAACTAAAATAAATTCCTGGTATATGACGGAACCAGAAGTTTCATTACCGTGTGGTTTCTATCCTATTCAATATTAATTCAGTGTGCACTCTGCAAACTTCATTTTTCTGTAAGCAACATCTTTCCAATGGGTACCGGGATCCTGTTCCGGGATGGGGTGGGGTAAAGCGCGGCCGGAGCGTGGCGCTGATTACTGACCCTCATCTGTTGTCGCGGTTACGAATGAGTGGGAGTTATGCCGCTCTCTCCCCCAAAGCGCCTTCATGGCGTGCAGCGGGACCTTTTCTGTTTACTTTTTCGATTAACATTTTTTTTCAATGTACGCTTAAACAACCCTTTGTCCCATTCTTTCCAGTTTCTCGACTAGTAAATCGCTTTATGCATTTCTCATCACTCACATTCATGCCACATTCTGCGCCCAACTTCTCTTCCTTGAATTGGTGATCCTAATAATATTTTTTGAAGTACAGGTAATAAAATTCTCCACCTGCTACCAAATATTCTCCTCAAACGCCCTCAGTCACTTAAGGAGAGGCCTAGATCCACGCGACACTTCGTAGACAAAGATGCCTTAAGAGAGATCTGAGGTTCTCACGGCAGCGAGTATGAAGATGGCGGTCTTCTAGGTTGTTTGCCACCTGTAGTCTGACAGAAGGGCGACTTCCCTGATTATGGAGGTGCGAAGCACCTCTGAAACGTCGGTAAACTTTTACCGGAGTACACGGCGCAGAATCCCAGAAGACAAGCAACAGTGTGTTTCACGAGGACTACCACCTCGTGGCGTTCCACAGTAAAATAATTTTCTACACATGCAATTCTTAATTGCGCTTCTAAACATTTTCATTGACACTTTAAGTTGGAGTCCATGCAAAGCGGACGCCGCAATAATACGCTATTAAATCTGATATGAAATTTTCACGGCGACTGAAGAAAATGAAGTCTCCTGAGGCGAACAGTGTTGTCAGCATGGAAATGGCTCCACGTTTAGGAGACTGTCGCTGCCTCCATCAACAGAGATTGGTGTTGTTACACGCAGTTGAAATGTGTGGACCGAGACATGTGAGTTAATTTATGACATGCATCCGACTTTGAAGCGTCTGGTGTTCGTAACTAGACGGCGAGATACAGAGGCGAGGTTTTCACTGCTGTAAGTGTGAATACGGCTGTATACTGGTAGACGCTTTCCAGCATTTTAGAGGTACTTGCTGTCTCCATCGTCAGAGATGACTTCTAGCAGAGTATACTGTACTTACTAAAGAGGAGTCTGAGTGGGTCCAAGATCTGGTCCGAACATGGCGGCGAGGCGAACAGAAAAAAAATTACTGTTTCTGCCGGAATACGAACACTGGTCGTCCAATGACGTTTTTGTAAACGACGTTCATGAAGCAGAACATTTAATCTTCCCCTAATACCGTGAAGACGGTTTCGTAACTCGAAGCATGTCGCCACAAGTGGATTCAATGTAAGACGCAATGAGAATCTGCTATGTGTTAATGAAGAGTAATATTTTGGATTAAAATTAAACGTCTTTAAAGTAATTAATTTCAATAAGCCTTCTTGAGCAGAAAATACTGGATACTGGGAACGACCCGTTCTTCAAGTACCTGAGCACTGCGGGTCCCAACTTTTCATTGGCTTGATCTATAGACAATCGGTTGGACTCCTTGGACGAGGGATCGGCCCATCGAAAGGCCTCTACCTGTACACAGGACAGCAAAACACAGTAAAACGCGGACAGACATCCATGGCTTGAGTGGGCCTCGAACCCACGGTCCCAGCGACCAAGCAGCACAAGGCCCACGCCTCAGACCGCGCTGCCACTGTGGACTCCTTGAGCAGAAAACAACGAGGAGAAATAATTTTTCCTTCTTTCCTGCAAACAATATTTCTCTTTTTATTTTCTTTTATAGATCCTACATCAATTCCCAGTTATCTTCATTATTTTCGTAAGGTACTTAATTAAAATTAATGTGTTTGTCGTGGTTGTAATCAACTGCAAACTACAGGCAACTCTCGGTTTACGAACGTTCGCTATAACGAACGTCACAAATCATTCAAAATTTCTTAAAGTCGCCAGTAGATAGAGTTCCTCATAAAACAAAATGCCAAACGTTTAGTGAACATAATTGTAAAATGTAAGTAAAGAAACTTTAAACATGTATTTATTACAATAATTATCAGAAAATTATTATATGTTAATTAGTACATGGTTTTAATGCTTTAAAATGGCTGCTAAAATATACGATATGTATCGTAAAAGCTCAGGAATGCAAGATGCATATAACGAACAAAAATTTATAACGAACAACGTCTCGGAACGGATCTCAATCGTAAAACGAGAGTTGCCTGATTTTTTACCCAAACCAACATTTTTTACGTTACTCCGCCATCTTCTTTTTGCATTTCTCCTCCATTAATTTGTCTCTGTGTTTGTAGGCGTAATCTCTTGCGTTCGGTAGGTTCTTGATGACACAAGTCGAAAACTCGATTCTATGAACATTCATTCCTGCCGCCACGTACCTACAATTTGAAATATTAAAAGTGAAATCAAACCCTTTTTCATCGTCCATCGGTATTATCTACACTGAAGACAATTTTTATCACATTTCGCGGACACAGTTACAGAAAATATGTAGCTCCACGTGCGATGATGTAACTCATGAAGGAATGCGTCTTCTGACATAAATAATTTGTTTAATAGAAACGTAATTTGAATGTCGGTGCATTTATGTAAAGAAATTAACAATTTTCTTAAAACTATCTTTTTCAGTCGTTAAATGTGTTGACCTATAAATATCATGTCTGATGGGCTGGCTCTGTCTTTGAGTTAAATGGAAAAGTGCTTGAAGCTAAGGGAACAGCTTCCACCGAAATGTCGTTGCTTATATTTTGTTTCCAGACAACCATAACAAAAATTCCTCCAATCGGAATTCAATGCAAGATTGCCTCACCATATTTCAGAACGGTTCCCTGCCCTGCGTTCATTCTACCCCCTTCCTCTCACCCAATTTGCGCGTTGTATTCAAGTCCCTGATTAGCAGTAAGAACCTCTGAAACGTCGGTCAGTTTCTACGTCACTACACGGCGCAGCATCCGCAAGATCGCGGTTACCTTGACCGGAAATGATTCACATCCTAGAGCTTTTCGAAAGTAACAGTTTGTGATTGTATAGTCCTGAACAATAAAAAAAGAAACAAACCATCGATTTTCCTTGTCATTGAAACATGCGACGCGGGATCCGAAATGGCCCTTGTCAGAATATCTACTGATGACGAAGATCGTGTCGTCGAACACTTCTGCATTTAAATAATCTGAATAGAAGTTCATGGCAGGGACCTCAGTCCACGTGTCTTCTGTAGGGTCGTACTTTTCAGTAGAGAGCGCGTCTGATGTCCAGTTGCGTCCTCCTGCACACACACACACAAATTCCGTAATAGGTCAGAGCATATAAAGAAAGCTACCAAAGGGAACTTATCCTAACCCCATTGAGCGGGAACCTTCTTGATATTTGTAACTGTCACCTAGCCACGAAATGTTTGAACTTTATAGTGCCACAAGTTTCATTACCTTATTCAAAAAAACCGGTAGTTGACCTCTTCTCACATAAGCTAGATCCTTAAAAATATTTGATTATTCTCCTTCCTTTTAAGGCTATAAATTACAAGTGGTATCTTATCTTCAACATTACCAATTATAACTTCTAGATGTTTGTATTTCCCGTAACTTCAATGCTTCACACTCCGCCCTTCTTATCCGACGGACTTTACGCTCTTAAAATTTGTAATTCCGTAAACGGAACGAATGAAACAAATACAACGAAGAAATTTCATTCCCTCCTGCAGTGTTAATATTAGTAGCAGGAATGAAATTAAATATTATTTTCGAACTTGTAGCATCAGGCAATTGCGCCTGACACCTGTTTTCTGCTTCATGAAACTGCGTGCGAAAATAGCCTTAAATATCAACACAAGATGCACTGTTTAAAACGACGTTACAAAAACAACTGACGAAAAGCAAATACTGTGAAGGGACTGCTTTAAACCATCGGCTTTTTGGGGATAACAGCGCAGCAAACTGAAATCTCCTTGCTAAAAGAACAAAATATTTACCTTCAAGACTGGGACTGTGTGAAAAATGAGGCATACCTTAATATAGATACCACAAGAGATTATACAATGTTAGTTAGTTAGTTAGTTAAGTTTTCTTTGTGGAGAATTTAATCGAAACCACGAATCGGGGTTAAAATTATTGACAAACTGACTCTGTGATGACAGGAGAAAATGCTGTTCATAAAATCTCAGTCACTCAAAGAAAACCAGGAAAACATTTCACAATAGCGATCTCTGTAAAAAGGATAGAGGGGCATCACTCGGAATGTCCAGAGTTCTCACCTAGGGCGTACAGACAGCCGTGGAACGCGACGCAAGTAAAATCCTCACGTTCAGAATGCATTGGTGCAACGAACGTCCATCGGTCGGTGTCCGGGTCATAAACTTCCACCGAGTTTAGAGAATTGAAAAGACTAACATGTCCACCAGCGACGTATATTTTGTCTGTAAAAACAAATTAGCTATAATTAAAGTGGTCCATGCAGAGCACAGACATGGGACAATCCCTACTTAAATTGTATTTAATCTCCCCCTTCGAGTCACAGAAACTGCACAGACACGGCCGTCTCTGTTCATCTGTTTCTTTGTTTCGAATGCAGACAGTCAGCGTCTCAAAGGAAATGAGAGTAACTGATAAAATTTAATATAAACAGTACAAAGTGCTTAAATTAATGTATAATGTAAATGATGGTAAGTTACGTCTTCTGTGAAAGGAATTTTATTAAATTTGGTACCGGAGATGTACGGTACGAGCTGCCAAAATTTGCTCTACATTTATAATATAATGCGCTATTAACACGAGATTAGTAACTGTCTCAAAAACATATTAAATCTATATTATTTGAGAGCCAGTTTGATAGTTTGGTGGTTGTTTACACTTAATCCTAGTTTACACTACAAAGGCAGAAGACCATGTCGAGGGACAGCTTACAAGAGCAGAAGAAACCATCACGGACTCAGAATTTCAAGCCGTTGCTGTCTGTGAAATAACGTAGTCCGTAGCACGGATAAAAGAAGGAGATAATAGAAGAATATTGGGCAATGGAGTGGGGGAAACTAAGATCAAGTTTAAGAGGAATGCCTTGATGATGAAGGCGTAAAGTTCGTCTGAAACGTCGGCAGAAGCGAAACGACAGGTATCTTCATACTCCCCGCCGTGAGAACCTGAAATCCTGAGATTCCTTCAACCGTCCTTGCGGTATTACACGCGGACAGACAGACAGACAGACGCCTCGCCTTCTACTCTAATTCACACATTTATATTTAACAGCATTTACGTACCATTCAGTGCAGCCGCACTTGCACAGCGTCGCTCTGTGTTCATGGGAGCGATCCACGACCACTGGTTTGTCTTACAGTCGTATCTTTCAGCTGTTCTGAGATCTTCACGATGCTCACACTCGTGACCGCCCATGGCGTACACTGCACCTCGCAGAACTGCCACACTTAAACTGCGTCTGAAACGAAAATAAGTACACGCTCAGCTATGCTCATTTACTGCTGATGGAGATGCATTTCCTCTCGCAAAACGCAATTGTTCGCTTGTCATTGTTAAATCTTAACTCAAATGAATTAAAATGCAAATCGCATTCTTAAAACCAACTTTGTCGCAAAAGTCCTCCGACCTATTCACACTTTGCACGATGCTCCTGTATGTGAGTGGTACAATTTTAAATCCCCTGCCCAGATTTATATTTTGACTAAGAGAGCGACTATCAGCTTTTGAAGAAGGACTGTGCTCCAAGGAGTTCCTTAGTTAGAAATCTGCATCTTACCTGCGTTCATTCATAGGCGCCACCTCGCGGCATGTCTTCGTAACAGCGTTGAAGCAGAGACATGAGTCTAAGTCTTTCCAGTCGTCGTGGCCACCGATGACGTAAATGTCGAAATCGACCACTGCCGTGCCATGGTTCATTCGAAGACCGATCGAGTCGATCCCCCCCACCTGCAGGAACGACAGGTAATGGTTTTACGTTTCTTTGGGTCACTTGGTCTACTGATGTGAAGTCCTTACATTAGAGTCGAAGCGACCAACCACCGGAGCAGAGGTGCAACCCCCAACAGTGGACCGAAATTGCTACACCGTGGAGGGAGGCACTCGACAAAGACCGTGAGAAATTAACTTGGAGCAATCGTGGAATTATAAGAGAGACGGAGGAAACAGGAATACCCGAAGAGAAGCTCAAACATTACCAGTGCCCTCGTCAAATACGACAGACAAATGCAGAATTAATTTCTGATCAACAGCTGACATTTCAGGTTCGTACGATGGCAAAGACAGATTTTGGTGTTTTGGGTTTTTCGACGCAAATCTGGAGGCAGTACGTCCCCCACTCCACACCAAACAGTGTGTCAGCCTTCTAATTCACGAGGCGTGACCACGCAGATGGCCAGCATCGACACTGATCAGTGCTTCTTTTATTACGTTGAAATCCACTGACGATCAACGATGACTAAAATCAGCAGACAGGTTGCCATGAGAGTTGATGTAGGACGCTTATTGTAAACGGTATTTAAGGAAAACTTCACATCCTTGGTCGATTCCTATTAGAACTTGCATTGTACGTGAGACTCAGCAGTTGTGTGATTTATGTATTTATTTATTCTTTTTAATTCATGTCTTTGGAGCTCCTCTTAAAAAGGTTTCACTGCTAATGGAAATAAAGAGGCTAAGAGGTCCTTGTGATTAAGCTTAAATAAACACTTACCTAGTAAAAGTAAGCAAAAAGGAGGAAAAGTAGTTTTTCTCGGAGGCGTCATTTAACAAGGCACGGTAGAGTAGAAATGCGTGCAACTCACCACACTCCACCGGTCTGCTCGTGCGTCGTACGCTTCGATCACATCTGACGGCCTTCCGTCGCGATACCCGCCAATAGCAAACAGAATGTCCCGTCGGTTTCGCGGGCGGGCAATCCTTGGTGTCACGAGGTCCTTGTCGTCCTTCGTCAACCTTTCCACGTCGTCCAGGAATTCGAGCGTCTCCGAGATCACCGGTCTGCACGCCTCGTTTTCAGTCACGTAAGGGTGATTTGATACCTGTTGAACAGTTCAATGTGGACCTTATGAACTTTTAGGAAGTGATGGAATGTTCCAATGCAGAGGAGACAAGAAATTCACAAATAATTTGGTTCTGAAATCACCGAAATAGACTGACATATACAGGAAAATATGTTTTTGGTTTATTTAACGACGCTCTTAACAAATGCACAGGTTGAGAGGAGAAGCGAAAACAAGGTTAAATCGATCTTAGAGAAAACTATTGAAATGTGTTTCAACCGAAAGTTAAATACTTCAGTAAGGGTTGCATTATGAGTTACATTCAAAAATTTAACTTATTTCTCGTCTCTCCCGTTCGAGATGCACGCTGCGATAACCACATTCTTTTTGATTCGATAACTTTAATTAGTCGTCAAAATTACGTAGCATCGAAAGGAATTTATGTCAATTAGTTGCTTCGAGTGTCAAGGGAGGCAACCTTCTGCATGTAGATGTTTGGGTGGAAGGCCCGTCAACACAACAGCGTGTGGTTATGGGCTCGATGTCTATTAAGAGCCATTGCATGTTTCGACCTTAATTGGTCATTATCAGGTTTTTCTCTTTAAGTGTTCGAAACTAGTAGATACGAATGATAAGATGTAAAGACATTAGACGCAGATAACATTTTCATGAATTCGTGCGATTGTTTTACAAATATTAGTAAGAGGTGAGAGGCTGAAAGCACAGGACATTTGACCCAGAGTAAAAACATTTTTTCTCTGGGGTTAAAGCTCGTTATGAAATGGAAGAAAGAATACCATAAGTTGTAAGGTTGGTTCGTGAGAGTACGTTTAAAATGTTAGAATGTTAAATTTGTCTATGAATTTGAAACCCCTGGGGTAATTTATTCTCGGAAGTAGGACGAAGCATTCTTGCTGCAATCTTCGGATATCTGTTGTCCCTATGTGGTCAATCAGCTGAAGATTGTCATACTAACAGTTCTCGGGTTGACTATATATATCGTCGGAGATGCGTGAAATTATTGTAGCAGCTGAGATACGTTTCTTATGGCAATAGGATCTTTGGTTAAGTAGAACGCTGAGCCAGAAGACGTGATTATCTGTTGGAGGATTTTCCTATTCAAGCTGAGTGGACGTTTGAATGCAGTTAACGGTGGAATGCTGTAGTTGAACTGAGACACGTAATGAATCTTAATAAACGCTGAGACTGTAATAAAAGTTTGTAGAGCCGACGGACTGTCAAACTTACAGACGATGAATAAAAGACGATTATTAACTCCAACCACATATCTGCATAAGATGCTGAATCAAATGTTTGTTTCGCACATACACACACATACGAGCGTGTTACCAGCGGCATTGCACAGGCAGTTACTGTAACCATGGTAACTAAGGGAATCTGGGGATTTCTTACGCAGGATATTTTGCCCGGAATAAGGCATTGAAAACATTGTTTACTTTTCACGTTGTTATTGTAGGATTCTAACAAGAATTTTAATATGTCAACAGATTCTGTTAAAGCTCATCAACTTTAAATCTAATGAACATCCTTTCAGACGTTCTCCAGCTGGAACTGCTGACTGACAGACAGACGGGCTTACACGTGACGAAGAAGAAGACTCCATATTTGCAATAATTAGTTATGAACACGTGTGAATATGGAATTGAAAATGCGGGCTTCACTTCCTATAGACATCCACGATTTCAGGGGCAATACTGACCTCCTTGAAAACTTTTGTGTCCAATAGTCCCAGTCTGACGCCCTTCAAAAGGTCCGCGATGTGGCCTTTCCTGTTGTTCGGGTCGTGGTTGATCCACCGGAGAATGCACTCCCACACAACTCTCTCGTCCTTCACGTTCAGTTCCTCGGAATCGATTATCGCTTGCAGCTCCTCTGCGGGCAGTTCCAGCAGTTCTTCGCTCTTCTGAGATACTTCCACGAAGTGGCGCAGAACGAGGCTACGAGCAGGAGTCTCAAGGTCGGCCCAGAAGTGCAACCTGCGACAGCGAGGGTAAGAGCCGACTCAGATTTGATCTCCTTCGGACTCTCACACATTGAAACACTGCAGCAGGAACTGGATTTTCAAGGATATGCACACCAGAGTATTTCGCCTTCAGTTTTTACCTTAGCCCTTTGAAGCCCGAATGAGTGAGACTGAGAGCAGACACGTGGAGAGGCAACGATGAGATACGCTCCGTTTAACCGGAGGAAAATAGAAAGTCTCCAGGCAACGCCCGCTCGTCCTCGTGATAAGGTTACAGGTTGAAACAAGGGCTTGGCGTACGCAAGTGAAGAAGGCAGTGAGATGAGGAGTGTAGAATTTTGAATTCTGGCATTAAGCTTGGCGAAACGACGTTTTGGTAACTGTGTGTGTTAATCCAGTGAAACCTCGTTTAAGCGGACTATGTGGCGGAATCACGTGTCGGATGAGCGAGGGAAAAGGGAACGTGGTCATGGATAAGAACAAATACCTAGGGAATCAACACAGATTTTACTCGCCAGCGAATGATGCGGGCGTTTCGCTGGCACAAGCCGACGGCAAAAGTCACTCGTGAGCGCAGTTCGAAGGAATCCCTGTATTAAATTAGTCAATTTATCAGTCATTCTGTCCATCGCATGAACTGGAGGTTCTGGTGTGATTCTGCCGAAGTCAGTTGATTTGCTTGCTATGATGTCCTGAACAAGAAGGAGTAAGGGTTCAGCACCTACGGGAACCAGCAGGTTGTTTTTCGTCTTTGCCCGATAATAACCTATTCTCTAAATATCTTGACGTTTTCATAATAATCAGCAAAATCAATGAATTGTACCGCGTGGACATCGCTTTAAACACGCTCGGAGGTGGAAACCAGTCGCAACAGATCTGGTTGAAATTCGGTCGCTTAGTGTGGGAATCGGATAATCGAGGCTCGGCTAAAAGGGGTTTTGCTGTATGCAGAAAATGTGGGGCTGAATGTTGATTTTGATATTTGGGAGAATTATGTAATCAGCAAGGAATGCCGCAGAGAAAGAAAGAAAGAAAGAAGAAAAGGAATTCGAGAGGAAGACAAATTTAATTGTGACCATGAAATAGGTCATGATTCACGTTCTACATGGTGAAATTAGTCACCTGCTCGTTGACGATCAAAATATACGCAGTTAAACAGAACATTTAAATTACAGGCACATTAATAACAACCCGCCAAACTTTATAATTCGCCCAGTCCTCAGTCAGAGGCTTTAATCTCAGACCTGCCACTCGGCTGGTGTCTTGAATAAAGCCGATTCGCTCCAGCGACGAAGGCTGGCGTCACAGCGAATGACAAATGAACATCAATTACCTTGCGAAATGCATGAAGCCGACACAGTTGTCGGCGTCCATCGCGTTCTTGAGGAATTCACAGCAGAGTTTACGAAGGTCCGGAATACACAAGGAGTCAGCCGTTACGAACAGCTGACTCGCGTTTTCGGAGCGGATGTCCACCTCGCGAAAATAAATATAATCCAGTATCTGAGTCATCACATCTGAGCTGACTCCGTGGAGGAGAATCTCAGTCTCCTCACTGGTGTTCTGTGTTGTGGTGAAGAGGTTCCTGAAACGTCAGGAAGCATTCGTTAATTTAAACTGATTTCGAGAAAAGTTTAGCAGAAAATTGCAAGACAAGCGCATAAAGTTTAAGTTTTATAACCCACGTAGCTAAATAAAAGTATCCTTCTGTCAATGTGGTGGATGAATTATTGTTATCTGAAGACTTAAAAAACTTCCAGAATGTGTAGTAATGGGGCCAGACTAACTGCGAGAGGGCGAAGAGCTTGCGTAGGCTTAACAGAATATAACTTACAAATCGGATGCTCACAGAAACCGTTTAGGTCAGTACCAGAAAATAGCCTTTGAAGAATGCAGGGTAAAATGGCGAGCAGTGAACATTTGTACTATAGAATATTCACCTCGTTTCTTACATACCCTCGAATCTTCGAAGAAATATCTGAGGTTATAACAACTACTACAGAAATTTTAAAGCCAAACAATATTTCAACATACATCGCGGGCCGTATATTCCACTGATTGATCAGTTCGTAATAAATAACTAAGTAATTAGATGGCTTACTGAACCCGAAGGGAACCGGGATAGCTCAGTCAGTACAGTGACTAGCTACGGGCTGGACGACCGGGGTTCGATCCCCGACTGGGGCAGAGGATTTTTCCTCTAGCCTCTGCGTCCAGACCGGCTCTCCCAGCCTCCTCTACAATGGGTACCGGGGTCCTTTCCCGGGGGTAAAGCCGGCCGGGGCGTGATGCTGACCACTCACCCCCATCTAGTGCCGAGGTCAAGGAAGAGAGGAGCTACACCGCCTCTCACCCCAAACGCCTACATGGCGTATAGTGGGACAAACTTTACTTTACATTTACTGAACCCGAAGGTTCATCACCGAATCAACCAAAGCCCTCCACCAGACCCTGTCCTGGACCAACAGAATCCAGTCTCCTTCAACTCCTATCTCCCACAGATCCCGCCTGAGATTATCCTCCCATCTACGTCTAGGTCTCCCCAGCGGTCTCTTCCCCTCAGGCTTCCCAACCAGTACCCGGTGCACACCTCTTGTCCCATCCATGCGCGCTACATGTCCAGCCCATCTCATTCTTCTCGACTTAATCACCCTGACAATACTGGGGGAGGAGTTCAGATTTTTAAGCTCATCATTATGTAGTTTTCTCCACGCCCCATCGTCTTCTCTCCTAGGCCCAAATATCCTCCCCAACACCCGATTCTCAAACACCTGCAATCTGTGTTCCTCCTTCTGAGTAAGAGATCATGTTTCGCACCCATACAAGACAACGGGCAAAATTATTGTTTTGCACACTTTAATCTTCAGATTCTTAGAAATCAGACGGGAAGACAAAGTATTTTGAATTGAGAAGTAGCAAGCATTTCCAGAATTTAATCTCCTCCTAACTTCCTCACAAGTATCATTTTGATTTGTTATTGTTCCCAGATATTTGAACTTTATAACCCTTTTAAAGGACTTATTAGCCACCCTAAGATAATTTTGCCCGCCTGTCTGCTGACGACGAGATAACAACATGTTCTTAGATTTTTCTGAATTTCCTTCTAGCCCCACCTGTCTACTAGAATCTAGTAAAACTTCTGTGTTCCTCTTTATTGTATTCATATCGTCCCCCAATAAATTAACATCATCAGCAAATGCCAATAGCTGATGTGTTCCATTCAATTGCAACCCCTCCTGCCTATCTTGGACTTTCCTGATGGCATATTCTAGCGCAAAGTTAAAGAGCAAGGGAGTCAAAGCATCTCCTTGTTTTAGACCGTTCTTGATGAAGAATGTCTCAGATACATATTTAACTACTTGAATTTTGCTACAGGTTTCATTTAAGCACATTCCTATTAGCCTCACTAGCTTCGTTGGTAGAACAGTTCGTAATATGAAATCTATTTGTTCTGTCAAAACATTTTCACTTCTCATTTCAAGAACGCACCAAATATTTATGTAAAACTCAAGCAGATTTACGAATGCACAAATTCTCGAACGATTCTCTCCTGCCAATGAAATATTTCTCGCGAAGTCATTTGTTACAGTTAATTATATTTCAGACAGAGCAACTCACAGCAGCTTTCAATGTTCCGGACAATGGCGTGACGAAGGTGCATTACTAACTTTCTTCTGGACTGAGTCGGTCGTCTTTATGTGTTAAAACCAAGACGATTTTGGAAATTTATTGATTCTATTTCTCCCTCCAGATCGATTGACTGTCAGATTGGTACAACCGCACTTAAAAAATTAGTACAAAAAACCACTTACGTCTTCTGGGATGTTGTCTCGTAGAAATTATCGGACGTTTCAGAGGTGCTTACTGCCTCCATCATCAAGGAAGAAGGCAGTAAGTACGTCTGCAATGCCACTCAGTTTCTACGGCGCAACGTCCAGAAGACATTTTTCTTCTTCCTCACCGCCGTGAAATTTCATGACAATGAACAAATAACAAAAGACAAATAGCAAAGGGGATAAAACATTTCACAAACGAATTGACGTCTATTAAGTCCTTATTTCACGAGTTAATTAACTACGTCAGTAAATAAACACACCTGAAATATTCGCTACGCATCGACAGAATCAATCTGTGGACTGGGAAGACGCCGCCGTCGTCCAACCTCAACACCGCGTCACACAAGAGTTTATTCTCTCTCAGCTCTTTCACCTGTTTCAGGAGGACCACTGCTTCGGCGTACGTGCACCTGTCGCCATCTTGAGAACGGCTGTGACTTTGGTTTGACTCCATCTCCTGAAAAACAGTCCATCGCTGTTACAGGTTTTTCTTCATACTGACGCGTGTGCACATCAACTGAGAGTGCCTGAGAGGGAACACGGTATTGAGAAGAATATCTGGTCCTGCGAGAGTTACTGACAAGGGAATGGCGAAAATTGCGTAACATGGAGCTTTATAGATCTCTTCACTAATTAATAAATTGCAGGCTGTCAGATCAAGGGTGATGAGATGGACGGGACATGTAGAACGCATGGCAGAGACAAGAAATGCAACTCTTTAATCGGAAGACCTGAAAATAAAAGGTCATTTGAGAGTCCTCTGCGTTGCTGGGATAATATTAAAATGGATCTTTGAGAAGTGTGGAATGAAGATGTGGCTTAGAGGCGGGATCTTGGAAACACGTACATGAAACTTCATGTTTCATAAAAGGCGAGACATTTGATCACCTGGGCTACTGTTAGATTCTCAAGTACGACTTCGGTTCCATGGACTCAGTTTGTTTCTTCGTTACAGGAACGCCAGTTGAGACCCAACACAAAATGACAAAGCTGCAAATGTGACATATAACTATTTAGAATACTTTCGGAATCCGAAATTTTATCACCGAATTAACCAAAGCCCTCCACCAGACCCTGCTCTGGGCCAACAAAATCCAGTCTCCTTCAACTTCTATCTCCCTTAGATCCCGCCTGAGATTATCCTCCCATCTACGTCTAGGTCTCCCCAGAGGCCTCTTCCCCTCAGGCTTCCCAAATAATGGACCCAACCAACCAACCAGATGGCTTACAGAACTCGAAGGTTCATCACCGAATTAACCAAAGCCCTCCACCGGACCCTGACCTGGGCCAACGAAATTCAGTCTCCTTCAACTCCTATCTCCCATAGATCCCGCCTGACATTATCCTCCCATCTACGTCTAGGTCCCCCAGCTGGCTCTTCTCCTCAGGCTTTCCAAAAATACCCAGTGCACACCTCTCGCCCCATCCATGCACTCCACATGCCCCGCCCATCTCACTCTTCTTGGCTTAATCACCCTGAAGATGTGACTGATTTAGTCAATATTAAGTCATGCCGCGTGTTTGTCATTACTCGCATAATTTAAATCTTCTTTTATGTAAACTACGTAGACATTACGTACAAAATATCAAGTAATCTATAAAGTCTTAGATGCTTCGACTCTGGTGAACCGATTTTAAAAAATTACGACAAAAATATGCCATTGAAATTGCGTGACCTTTGATGCAGAACCAGACAGTTAACAAATAATTTTTTGAAAAAGAAGGCTACGCCTTTTCATAGAAATAAAATTTTCGAGTTCTTCTCTCTGTGTAGAACTAGAAGTGCTTAAGAGCCTATATGATTAAGGACTTTCCTACAAAAGTTACATATTTATATACACTACAAGCACAAAATGTAAATTAAATTTACCAAATGAACGCGAGAATTACAGTTGGGAACAGTCACGAAAGATCTAAATTGTTCTACCACACGCGTAGATCAGGCCTACATCACGCATATCCCTAAGGTCCATCTTAATGTTATCCTTCCACCTACGCCAGAGGTCTCCGCCCTTCAGGCCTCCCAACCCAAAAATTGTGAAGTTCTCTCCCCTGCCCTTCGCCTCCTAACAGCATCCGGTGAGGACCACAGGCCCTGGAGCTCGGCATGCATTTTTCCCTCTTAGCTGTCCCACTCCCGTTTTGGGTCCAAACATCTTCCTCAACACTCTGTTCTCAGAGACCCTCAGTCTATGTTCCTCTCTCAAAGTGAAAGACCACGTTTTGCACCCATAAATACTTTGCACTCAATAATAGCAAGCATTCCCCGGATTTAATCTGCTGTTGTAGGGAGATTCGTCTATAATTAGGCTTTTAAATCCGGAATAAAAATTCTTCACTCATCCCTAAAACGCTTTAATAATGTCGATGTATCAAGAGATGAGAAGTGTTGGAATTATTATTCAGAATATAAACCCCACTTCTTAAGATCCACATATTTTTATTAAGATTCTGGGATATGAAACACATTTTATTCTTTTAAGATTTAAAATGTTAATTGCCTACTGGAATATTATTTTACTATCGATGACGCCGTGAACAAACAGAAGTCAATCTAATGTTACTTGAAATTGTGTTAAAAAAAGTTTAATTCTCTTACACGAGTTCACAAATGCAGATGAAAACATTAAATGTGATGAACAATAATAATAAATAGGAATTCCTTACCTCAAACATTGTCCAATAGTAAGAGTCCACGATGTCCACCGGCAATTACCAATTTAATCCAAACTAAAATGGAGTATCACAGATTTCTTAATAATTCTTATAAAAGATAAATAATTGTGATATTCTAAAAGGATTTAACAGCACAAAATTATCTTCTCTACGACGCAATTTTTCTACAAGCGATTCACAGCTCAGATCTTTCCACAATAACGAAAGCGGATTGTTGACGGCAATAATGAAACACAACAATGCCGAGTAAACAGATGACGTAACAATTAGTTTCTTAGGTAAAGGAATGGAGTGCAATACGGTTCATTCAGGCTATTATACTGCATGTATAACATACGAGAAGAGGACCTTATGGCATGCCGAACCAACATTATTGCAGGCGTGGGTTAGAAATTCAAATACTTTTTCTTACATTGTTGTAGACGCAGGTGTTCATATAAACGCTGACCATTGTCGGTCCATATTTACACATTTTGGTAGTTAAAAAATCAAAACAAAAATATAATTCTAAAGGGTTTAGACGACGATAGTTTACACTTAAAATTATTCGCTATCAGGAATTTTTCTATCGTCTATTCAGTGACAGAGACTAGCTTTATCTAAGGGACCCAGCAGAGTAGGTACCGCTCACCTGAAGACGGAGACAGAACCACCCTCCGAAACGTGATTTTAAAAGAACAGACGATGTAGAAATTCCCGATAACGAACAATTTTAAGTGAAAACAAAGTTAATTAGAGTAACTTATAATTTGGTTACATTCAGTCATAAATGTAAAGAGTAAAAAATTAATATTAAATGTGTTCTCTATCAGAAGGAAATAAATTTAAGAATAATGACAAGAGGAATAAGAAAGAATTGCAATTTCATTGCCCTTATTTAAAAATAACGTCGAGTTTTACTTTACTTGATTAATTTTAAAAATAATTTATCAAGGCCCCGGGGCTGTTGACCCCGTCACCCCTGCCCTAGGAAAAATGTTTCTGGGGGCCACTTGCGGCCTGCGGGATGCATTTTATGCTGCTGATAAATAATACAGTAACTTAAAATGGATCTGGATCTCTGGAGTCCAGCGCACAGACGAGGAGACATGGCGGGCCGACGGATCTCCGCGTTGGCACTGGAGATACTCTGCATGTGTAGCAGCCTCGCGTCGGAGGAGCAGACCTCAAGAAAACCAATACTTAGAGTGCAACAAAGTTTGCTGAAGGGAAAAGTTTTAACATCTATCCGGAACAAGAAATAGTAAGTGGCGTTCCTTGGAATTCTGAACGCCAAATTTATTGTCGGCGACCTCAAGTTCAAGGTAACGAGAAGATGATAAGTAGCAACGCAAGTTTTACATTGCGGTCTGCATTTTGTGAAAAGTGCATAAGTCATTCGGTGCGTCGTAGTCGCAAAATATCGCCGTGTCCAGAGGGAAATTGCCACCAAAATTATGAAAAAACCATGGAACCTAAAATGTCACATCATACATAAAGTAACTAACATTGCGTGGGAGACGAATTGAATGATAAATATCGACGTCTTAATTTTTACAAAACTTCAATAGACTTGTTAAAGCCGGTCAATTGAATCCAAAGTCTCTTGCACAAAGAGTGTGAGGATAGGGATTCCATTTGTACGGGTTCAGATGAGCACTGGCGATTTACTTGGAGCAGGATTGAATTCAAAAACAGAATTCTATTAAGCTCTTATTTCTGATACTCCTATAATGACAATTGCTTGAATTCGATCTAGGTTATTAATTGGTGTCGCATGACCTGTAAAAGAGGAATACACACGCGGTAATCTTAATAGCCGTATCTTCAGCCCCTACGGTACCAAACCCCAGCAGATCGTCATGAAAATAGACAATGTTACGCCGTTGCGACTCCGTCACTTACGGTCTGTAACTTGGAATGTTTTATTTACGACTTGTTTAACGACGATGTTTGTAATTTAAAGTGCATTACGTCGAATGATGGGACGAGTAATGAATAATAAATTGTAAAATGTGTTGAAAGAAAGGACTACGGCCTAGTTTCCGGTACTATCAGAGAATGTGCCTGAAAGAAAGAAATAAAACCGCGAGAAACATCGGTCAGGACAACCGGTCTCGGACCTACATCGAATCGATTGTAGGAATGAGATTATTTAATTCCGGAATTTTGCACGAGCTTTCCTTATGAGTAGAAACTTTTTATTTCCAGTCTAATAACTTGAAATTGTTCACCAGCCGTCACTAAATTCAAAGCTGATTTACAATTCCTGGTAATGAAGATGTCCAACAGCATGAGAAATTTAACGACGCATTCGCTGGAAGTTCTGCTCCGTTTCTCTGCCACTCGAAGCAAAGTCCGTGATGGCAAATAATTTCTATTCAGTTTTAATTTGAAATTTGCTCGCTGCAGGCGCCTCAAGCATCAGGAACTCGTGATGCGACTTCGGAAGGGTACACGTGCACTCAGAGGAGAGACTTCACGAGATTACTGCGTCTGCGCTGCTTACAGAAAACGGAAAATGCATTTAATAGGCGCAGTAACCATCTTTCAGGAATTTTCCTCTTCTCTAGTTTTTCCGGTGCGCGTCTTCTGACGATTTCCAATTCAGAAGCAAGTGCGAATCCTTGAAGCCACTCGGCAGGACTCCTTTGACAAGGGACAGATGTCCACTTGCACGAGACAGGATTGAAAAACGCGAGTGGGATGCGAACCCACAATCCCAGTGCTCAAGACGCCCAAAACCGGCTGTGGTCGTCATCTTGTATAAACTTTGTTTTAATTTATTCTCACAAAACTACGCAGAATGATTGAAGGAAATTGGATCGAGTATTTGAAATATGAAACTAAATCGCGGACAACAAAACTTTTTCCTTTAAAGTTTATAAGCAGAAATTATTGCGTTAATCTGAAGAAACGCGCCGTCACAGTGGCCGCGCGGTCTGAGGCGTGGTCTTGTGCCGCTTGGGTTCGAATCCCACTCAAGCCATGGATGTCTGTCCGCGTTTTTCTGTCTTTGTACAGATAGAGGCCTTGCGACGGGCCAATCCCTCGTCCAAGGGGTCCTACCAACTGTCTAATAGATCAAACCAACGAAAGATGGGAGCCGCAGATACTCAAGGCACTGAAATACGGGACGTCTAAGTAGCCTAATTAAGTAGTATCCTGTCTTTTGTAACTCTTTTTAACAAATTTCTGTAATTGTCACGTGTTATTCCGCCTCTTTATGCAGTAGCCATATATTTTGGATACCAAAAAAACACAGTTTAATATGTGATTTAACAAACTCTATCAGTTTATGGAGTTCTCCATATGAATACTGAAAATACACTGAAATCGTTGGAATCGTTGACACTGAAGCCTAGTCATACATCCTGTACCGTATCAGTTCGGCGAAGTATGGTCAAAAACTGTTGCCGGTGATGCCAGGCAACACTGCACCAACACCAATGGTAACTGGACATCACTGAGCTGGATACGTGTGAATGGTTCCATTTGAAATACATCTGAGAATGATTCTATGTCAGAAACTGCACAGTCAGAATTGACATGCCACTGATAAATGTGAATCAACCCTAAATCCACTTCGAACTTATCGTTACTTATATTCTCAATAGTCCATTGTGACACCCTACTAGTCGCCTGGCACAGTAGAACAAACAAAGTTCTATTAGCACAGCATTGGATATCCCACCTAATCATTTCTCTCTCCATAGCGCCCTCCTCGCGAACTTTCAACATAAAATGAAAAAAAGGCAATTTACGTATACATCCAAATTCCCAAGGACGCAAACAACAACAACCTCATGTTTCTGCTTCACGAGAATGTTCAGTGCACACGTCCAGAACCTCACTGCATTTTACACTTGTTGAGAGAATGGATTGCAAAGTTTAAGTGTTTTGCTTTAAAACTAGATGAATGTGACTTGTTGCAAGAGTTGATAAATTCTCATGTGGATAAGTAGTAATTTAAATTTTGGATGTTTTTTGGAATGTCTTAGTTTGATATTTGGTTATGATGTTAATATTGGCTCAGAATCCATGATAACGAAAACTTTGATGTAAACAAAATTTAATATTTGAAGCATCTAGGAATCTGATTGTTCTTGATATTGAGATTATTTATTGTTTTAGAAAGGCTTACTCAAAGCAGTTGTTTTATACACAAAAAAGAACTATTTCACTGACAAAATTGTTACTTCCATAATGGATATTGTTTATCTGGACACAGGAGTTTCTTCATGACAAAGTTCAATATAATATAGAATATTTCCATACCTAAAAGGAAATGTGGAAGGAAGGTAAGACATGGTCTGTTAAAATATGGCTTTTAACACAAGCAGAGGATTAAAACCATAATATAATCATTTCACTATTATATTAAATATTAAAGAAAAACAAACAAAGAATAAAGAAACAAATGTAACATCACAGAGGCTTCAAATCTAAAAGTCCTTGACGATGGTGATGAGTCATTTGAATAAAAATCTTCTTGGATAATATCCATCGTCTAGTCAATAAAATGTAAAATGACGTTTCGGAGATGGGGCTCTATCTCCGTCGTCAGTTGGGCCCACTAGATAGAGCTATTCCCTATCTCCGTCGTTTTACGTTTTATTGACTAGGCGATGGATAATATCCAAGAAGATTTTTATTCAAATGAATCGTAGAGGCTTGTTTCGTTCTCCGCTTGTATCTTGCTCCTGAGTCATGAGGCAAAATTTTGATGTCTTAGAATTTGTGACATCCATTGCGTCTGTTAGTTCGGTATTTGATTTGCGTCTCTTCATAAGTGGCTGCATAACAGTACCAAGTTCACTTACATTCCTTGGACTGTGCACTAACCACATTTCATTTCCAGATGATAGAGATCGCCTGTGCCTTGGATTGCTTACTGCTGGCCCCTGAACAAAATAGAAGTAGCACTGCATTTTAATGCAAATTATTCTGTCTCAATTATCAGTTGTCCAGAAATTGATAAACAATTGTTGCCTTTAAGACATTTTACATTTCTAAGCAAACATTGTTCCCTCCACCTTTCTGCTAAAATGCAAATGAAGATCCTGGTACTGAGTAAAAGCAGGTCCCATGTCTGCAAAACAATGCTGTTGGAAGACACAGACGCTGCTATTCCATTTATACCTGACACATAAAATTTTTCTTTATAATTATAAATAAAAAATTAGGTTGAATCATGTAGAGTAAAGTTTATTGAATTGTATTTTTCTCTTCCCGTTTAAAAATTCAATATACACAATATTGTCACATGTGTATAACACAGTTTTTCAAAATCGTTGATTCTTGAAATTATGGTTTTTGTAATACATGAAACATGTATTTAAAGGAGAGAATTACATTTTCTGTGCTCTGTAGAACAGTAACCTCTGGCATCGATCTGTGGCTGACTCGGAATACTGATGACAACTAAGCAATCCCATGCATCATTTGATGTGATTACGAAAAGTGGTCGACTAGTTTTGTGAAAATGAAATGATGATGCCACCCTGGCAGATGTATAATTACATGACTGCTGAAAGCGATCAAAAGTTCTTGTTATGTTGTATTGAAAATAATGGAATGATGCCATCATTACAACAACAAAATCCTTATATTTAACAATATTTCACTACTTTTGCATAAAAACATTCATGTAGATGGACTTGTTATAGGTTGGACACATTACATCGCAATTTTACTGTACGTACTAATTATTTTATATCATAAAGTCACTTCATTGGCTTGTCTCCTGCCTGGATGCTGTGACATTTGAACTTCTTGTGTCATTTCAGCATATTCCATTACTTGCAGCAAGGAAATATACAAAAAGTGAATTTTCAGAATAAGTAATACTTTCAAAAATTTCCACACACTCACACATAAACCTCACACGTTTAAAAAAAATGCCTAAAAATTAATTCTAGACACATGAACATCTTCATCAGTTCTATTTAGCAGAATTTTTCTCTTGCACAGAAAGATATAAAACACACTGCATTCAGTGGTATCTCTGTCATTCCAGGACCTTGAGCAGCTCACCTTAACTTTTCCACTATTATTTCTACTTAACTATAACAAATTAGCCTGCAATTTCACGTAATAAAATTCGAAGTTGAACAGGTACAGTCCACAGATCAGGATAAAAGCCCTGGTAGGAATGCGAGTGTACGTAAACAGGGGAAAACTATTCACAGGAGAGTGCGGGAAATAATATCCAGCGTAGTGAAGATGAGTGCCCCATCAAAATATTCTGTTAAATCTGAAATGATCTCATGGTTACAGCGGCACGGAGTTTTCTGTGATGCAGCTATGAGAAGAGGCCAACTGTATGACCTAATACTGACAAGGAAACCAAAAGAAATATTTTCAAAATTGATCAGTTACTAAACGCCCATGGTCACATTGTAGTTAGTTTGCCTCTAAATATGTGTGACCTTAGTCCAATCGAACCAGCATGGTCTAAGGTAAGAAAATACGTCCGCGAGAACAACGTGACAGGGGATCTGTCTTTGAAGCGGCTGCTGGATCTAACAACAGAAGTGACTGCAGAGGATTGGGAAGGATACTGCCAACATTTGGAACAACAATACTGGGGACGGGACGGGGTTGTTGCTGACGTGAACGACTAAATAATTATTACCAATCCAAATGACAGTAGCGATGACGAAGAGACTTCTTGTGAAGATGATGAGTCTGAAGGAGCAACTGACTTTTCTGACTCCAAGCTCGCTCGACCACTGTGAGGTAATTTTAAAGCTATGCTCATTAGAACTTATGAAAGCCTTTTGTCTGTTGTTCCTTCAGTGGTTGTGGAACGAATGCTTTTAGGTTGGCTAGTAGCAGCTCGTCACTCACCGCGAAAACTAGCGCATGCGCGTATATCGCATTCCTACCAGGGCGTTTCTCCTGATCTGTGGACTGTACCAATACTGGAGGGTGAAGTGTGCCAAGGAAGATACAACGGAGGTACAGTATTACTCATAACACGGTTCAAGAAATAACTAGGGCCCGCCATCCACATCAGTGTTTCAGATACGAGTACCACAAAACCAGGCTGCCATGATTCTTTACCTGACTGTGCTAAATCCATTACAGTCTGGGAACTAAGGAGCGCAAGCACGCAAGACATCTGGCAACTATTACACATTTGAGACTTCAGAAAACTTCTGAAAGGCTACCATAAGACAGCCACATTCACACTCGCTGCCATTATCCGACTTCATTTCACCATTTACTCTTGCACTCTACAATTTGCTTCTGAAGCACCAAGCAAAGCGCTGTCAGACGCAAATTAATAAGGAGTCTTCTGGTATAACAATTGCCCTTATTGACAGTCACTCAAGAATTGCCAAAAATTTCATGTCTTACTAAAAAGGAACAAATATGTGCACTGGTCTCATTTCTGTTCAAAGTTTCTCAGCAATTATGGGAGAAAAGAAATTCGGAACAACAAATGGCTTGCCTTAGGAAGTAAAACGATGGCTTCCTTAATTCACTTTTAAAACCTCTGAAACTACAAATTTAATATAAATTTATAAAATTACAAAAAATATTTGCTTATTTCTTTTCGGAACATTTAACTCTATGAAAAGAACAGAATGTAAGATCTGACGTTTTCACAGCAGTGAGTGTGAAGATTTCTCTCTTCTGGGTTGTTACGCCGTGTAGTACGGTCGAAGTTAACATCGACCAGACTACACAGCGTAACAATTCAGAAGACAGAAATCTTCATACTTATCGCCCTGATGATGGAGGCAGTATGATCTCTGAAACGTTGGTTAACATCGACCAGACTACACAGCGCAAGAACCCAGAAGACAGAAATCTTGAGACTCACCGCTGTGAAAACTTCAAATCTCGTACTGATGATGGAGGCAGTATGACCTCCGAAGTGTTTGTTAACATCTACCAGATTACACGGCGCTACAACCCAGAAGACAGAATTCTTCAGACTCACCGCTGTGAAAACTTCAAATATCGCCCTGATCATGGAGGCAGTATGACCTCCGAAAAGTTGGTTAACATCGACCAGACTACACAGCGCAACAACCCAGAAGACAGAAATCTTGAGAGTTACCGCTTTGCAAACTTTAAATATCGCCCTGATGATGGAGGCAGTATGACCTCCGAAACGTTGGTAAACATCGACCAGACTACACAGCGCAACAACTCAGAAGACAGAAATCTTCATACTTATCGCCCTGATGATGGAGGCAATATGATCTCTGAAACGTTGGTTAACATCGACCAGATTACACAGCGCAACAACTCAGAAGACAGAATTCTTCATACTTATCGCCCTGATGATGGAGGCACTATGATCTCTGAAACGTTGGTTAACATCAACCAGACTACACAGCGCAAGAACCCAGAAGACAGAAATCTTGAGACTCACCGCTGTGAAAACTTCAAATCTCGTACTGATGATGGAGGCAGTATGACCTCCGAAGTGTTTGTTAACATCTACCAGATTACACGGCGCTACAACCCAGAAGACAGAATTCTTCAGACTCACCGCGTTGCAAACTTTAAATATCGCCCTGATGATGGAGGCAGTATGACCTCCGAAACGTTGGTAAACATCGACCAGACTACACAGCGCAACAACCCAGAAGACAGAAATCTTGAGACTCACCGCTGTGAAAAATTCAAATATCGCCCTGATGATGGAGGCAGTATGAACTCCGAAACGTTGGTTAACATCGACCAGACTACACAGCGTAACAACCCAGAAGACAGAAATCTTGAGACTCACCGCTGTGAAAACTTCAAATCTCGTACTGATGGTGGAGGCAGTATGACCTCCGAAGCGTTTGTTAACATCTACCAGATACACGGCGCTACAACCCAGAAGACAGAATTCTTCAGACTCACCGCTGTGAAAACTTCAAATATCGCCCTGATCATGGAGGCAGTATGACCTCGAAACGTTGGTTAACATCGACCAGACTACAGGGCGCAAGAACCCAGAAATCTTGAGAATCACAGCTGTGAAAACTTCAAATATCGCCCTGATGATGGAGGCAGTATGACCTCCGAAACGTTGGTTAACATCGACCAGACTACACGACCCAGAAGACAGAAATCTTCAGAACAGAATGTAATAACTGCTATTGCTTATTTCTCTTAGGAACAACAACTCTTTGAACATAACAGAAGTTCCACCACATACAGAAAACTTGATTATTTTTATTGGATGAAATGTAAATGTGTGCAGTTATTAAAATAGAGCATTGTTACATGTACAATAATGAACCAGCTCTCATGTTATTTACAAAATCTTTGATCTACATCCTATAATACGCTGTATTTGGTTATTTCTTAATAACTCTATCGATAGTAAAAACAAATTTTGTTTCTGTTTTGAAGCTTTTAAAATTCAGTGGATGGTTGACATTTTACTTTCAGACCGACTTCCAAATATTCTTAAATTAATGAAGAAATGACTTGTTTCCTAGAGGCTCTTCACAAATACAAGGAATGTAATCGAGGTGCTCTTCCTGAGCGAACTGTTATATACAGAGATGGGGTAGGCGAGGGTCAGCTCCGTGATGTCGAGGTTAAACCATTGAAGGAGCGCTTGAACATGATGTATGGTGACCAGCCATACAGAATTGCTTTCATTGTTGTAACCAAGAGGATAAACACCAGATTGTTCCTCGGCAGTGGAAACCCTCCCCCTGGCATAGTTGCTGATGACGACATAACTGCACGTAAAGGTTAACCTAAGTTTTTGTGGTGCTGAAAGCAGCTTCATAACCATGAGATTTAAGGTTCTCACAGTAGTAAAGATGTGCATGGTTGTCTTCTGGAATGTGATGCTGTGCGGGCTTGTACGTAGGTAACAATATTTCAATATTAAGGGACAAGTCTCACATATTTTATGTCTTTCCTATTGAATTGTAATAATAGTGGAAGGCATTAACATCATCCTCAGAACTATTCAGCATACGTAGAAGCGTTCAGACTGCTGAATTGCAAAATGTGCCTTTGGAAAGACTGCGTTCTCCAGTTCTGTCCCAATCTTGGTTCTGCAATAAACTTGGCATAAAGGAAAATATGCGGATGCAAGATAAATTTTGTTCGTTTTGTTTGGGCAGTCTGGGAGTGTGTGTTTTAAAGGATCGAAGACATGACAGGAGAATCAAAACACTGCTTTCTTACTTCAGAAATGGCTACGAGATATTTACATAATATTTCAGAATTTTCATAGACTAGAGCAGAGTTTCTCAACCTTTTTGCCCTTGCGGAACCCTTGAAATAATATTCATGTCTCAGGGAACCCCTACATAAAATTATTATATATTATTATTGATATCTTTCTTTCTTTTTTATAAACTTAAAGTTCATAAAGAACACTTAATATATTTTTTCTGATAGCTGGTTTACGCAAAAAATTACTTATGTTTTTCTCAAGTTATTGACAATACAAAGAAACTGAAATCAAACTGCCTGTTCAAGAGACCTCATACGGAAGTTTTCATTCACACAAAAAATAAACGTAAATAACCAATATCGTATATAACACATATAAACAGAACAAAAACACATAAAAACTACTACAATAACTAAATTGTTTATTGACAATGTTAAAAAGGCATCAGATAAATTAAAGTAAAATGTCATATGAACAAATATGCGTGTCAAGGAAATGTTATTTTTGAAGCCAATTTAAATGATAAAATTTACTTGAGTCACTTGATGATACATGAATCCACCACGTAGAGCTCCTGTATACTAAACACTAAAGGCGGTTTCACGCTGGCGCCATACAGACGTCGCTAAATATATTTCTAAATGACATAACAGGTTGAAGACCTTATTATAACACACAAGAATTTTCCAAGAATATGTCGTACGTGTATAGTAAAATTACGAATATGAAATTAAGCATAAAAATGACTCAAAAATACATTTACATATGATTAGCCTATTCATCACAATTTCTCGCGGAACCCCCGGCGATTGCTCGGGGAACCCCGGTTGAGAAACGCTGGACTAGAGTAATGCGATCCTTTCGGAGCACTTTCTCTAGAGTCCTTGTTGCTCTTTCTCGATAATTTCGAGTTTTTCGTCTATCGGTTTCTGTTGATATTTAATACTTCGTTTTTTATCGTGTTGTTTGCTGCTTCTGGAGCAGTGATCATGCGACTGTCTTGGTAGTTGGTGATCTCGTCGTTGTGAAGTCATTTGTTTACTTGGCATTCTTGTGTTGGTACACAAACATTGTTAGATGACGTAATTATCTGGCGATGACGACAAATCACGTGGCGAAAGTGCGTTCCCTTACTGAGATCTGCGGTCTGCGGGTCAAGGTAGAAACATATGTTGCACCGAAGGGGCCCATGCAGTGTAAACGGTGCCAACGCTTCGGGCACACGCAGCGGAACTGCGGTTATGCACCCAGGTGCGTGGCCTGCGGGGACGCTCACCCATCCGGGTCGTGTGCCACCCCCAAGCAACAACTTAAGTGCTGCAGCTGCGGAGGCAACCACACTGCGAACTATAGAGGTTGCAGTAAGTGGAAGGAAGCCAAGACGGCCGCTGCACAGCGTGCGAAAGGGGATCCGCGACAGGAAGCTGGAGCTGGAGCAGTTCCTCGGTGACTACGGAGTCGATGTTTGCCTCCTGAACGAGACGCACCTCACGTCGGGTCGGGCCTTGAGGTTCGCGAACTACGTTTGCCACCGTACGGACCGCCCGACGCTAGGGGGTGGCACAGCGATCCTTGTCCGCAGGGGCATTGATCATTACCCTGTGCCGGTATCGGGTCTACAACAACTAGAAGCAACCGCCATTCACCTGGTACTGGCAACCAGGAAAGTCAAGCTAGTGGCGGCATACCTCGCACCCACCCGGCCATGGATAGAGTCGGACCTGACCGAGTGCTTGAGCGGGGGTTTCCCGGTCCTCTTGGCTGGTGACCTCAACGCGAAACACACGGACTGGAATTCTAGCCTTATCTCTGCTAGGGGCTCGCTCCTGCGTGATTACGCCAACAGAAATTCCTGCTTCATCTACGGGCCGGATTCTCCAACCACGGCTCCCTACACACACAACGCCACACCTGACGTCCTTGATATTGTCCTCATCAAGGACTTCGTCCTACCGGTGCACCTGACTGTCTGCCCCGCACTCAGCTCAGATCACCTGCCCGTCCTCGTCGACACCACGTGCCGATCGTCCTTTCAAAACCTGCCTGATCGCCCGGACTTCGCGAGAATGGACTGGGCTGCATTCCAGGCTTGCCTCGAAAGCAGACTACCGGGGAACCCCGTGGTAAACGACGAGGAAGAAATTGACAAGTGCGTCGAGGAGCTGACCAGTGCTATCCTGGAAGCCACAGCAGCGTCCGCTCCCAAGCTTCGACCCCGCATTGACAGGCGACCGCTTCTACCCGCTAGTATTCGAGATGAAATACGCCTGAAGAACCGGCTGAGGAGGCGATGGCAGGTCACAAGAGACCCCGCTCTTAAGACCCAGGTCAATCGACTCCAGAGATCGGTGACCTATCGTCTCAACGAGTGGCGGAACGAACAGTGGAGCGACACGCTCGAATCCTTGGACTGCGAGGACCAGTCGCTTTGGAAAATGACCAAGCGTGTGATGCGAGTCCCCACTCCGTCGCCCCCCTTCTTAGTGCCGGGAGGACTGGCTCTCTCGAACCCCGATAAGGCAGAAGCCCTAGCCGACAGCCTTGAGGTCCAGTTCCAGCCGGTAGACTACCCGTCGGACCTGACTACAATTGACATGGTTAACGAGGCGATGCGAGCATACGAGTATGCCCCTGTAAATGAACCAAAATTAACCAGTCCATCGGAGGTCGCCCAGGCCATCAAAGGACTCAAGCTTGGCAAGGCTCCGGGCCCCAACGGTATACCGAACAGAGTCCTGAAACATCTTCCACGACGCGCGGTAACCTTTCTCACGAAAGTGTTCAACGCGGTCCTTCGCAGGCAACACTTCCCCTCGGCATGGAAACACGCTCGAGTGGTGTCCATACTGAAGCCGGGGAAGGACCCCACGCTACCTTCTTCCTATAGACCCATCAGTCTTCTCGACACGGTCGGCAAACTCTGCGAGAAAATCCTACTAACGAGGGTCCTACATGAGGTCAGTGAACGCGGGCTGCTGCGCGACGAGCAGTTTGGGTTTCGACCCAGACACAGCACATCGTTACAGCTGGCTCGCCTCGTCGAAAGGGTCAACAGAAACCTTGATGAGAAGCGGCTAACCGGCGCGGTTTTCCTGGACGTGGCCAAAGCCTTCGACACAGTCTGGGTCCAAGGCCTCCTATACAAACTGACCGTCCTCAACTTCCCGTCGTACTTGGTAAAAACCATCTCTTCCTACCTCGCTGACCGGACATTCCAGACATCCTTCCAGTCGGCCATGTCCACACGTCGTACCATGCGGGCTGGAGTTGTGCAGGGCGGAATTCTCTCCCCTGTGCTCTTCAGTCTGTATGTCAACGACATACCCACACCGTCCCGCCACGTCGAGTTAGCACAATACGCGGACGACACGGCTCTAGTAGTCACGTCCCGTAGCCCAACGCTTCTCGTCAGGTATCTGGAGACCTACCTCAGTAGACTTGAGCTCTGGCTCAGGGCCTGGAGGATTGCTATCAACGTCTCGAAGAGCACCGCGGTTCTCTTCATTTCCGCGAGAAGACACATCCAACAACCCCGAGCAGTGCAGTTCCTCGGACAGCCGATCCAATGGGTCAAAACAGCGCAGTATCTGGGGGTCACCCTTGACGCCGGGCTTACTTGGTCGGCGCACGTCAACCAAGTGGGAAAGAAGGCAGCGCAACGATTAGGTGTGCTAGGCCCGCTTATCAATAGGAGAAGTGGCCTGTCAATCAGGAACGGTGTACTACTCTATAAGCAGCTCATCCGTCCCATAATGGATTACGCATGCCCGATCTGGAGGTCAGCTGCCCACAGCCACGTCCAGAAGCTGCAAGTTCTGCAATCCAAGTGTCTTCGAATTGTTACTAACGCGCCCTGGTACGTTAGTAACAGGCAAATACATGAGGATCTGAAGGTCCCTTTCTTTGCCGACCACATCAGAGCACTAACTGAGAGGTTTGACTCGAGGTTAGCTGGTGTGGGGAACCCCTTAGTTCGGCAACTCGGAAGACACTCGTGCCGAATGAGGGCTGCCAGAGTTCACCCAAGGGCAACCGAGGGCGACTGATGTTCAGCAGGCCAGCCGAAGCCATCCCCAAAAGACGGCCAAGTCAGCACAACGAGTGGTTAGACTACTCGGCTACCCTGACTGAGGTTTTCCGTGCTTTCCTCAGTTGTAAGGCGAATGCCAGGGTATAACTTAATAGGGGCACGGCCCGCCACCCTTTCCCCCGATCATGGAGGCCATCAGCTGAAGTGATCTTCCCCCCATGCCGCAGAGGCCTTCAGCCGAAACGGCCCCTCCCTCTCTGGGTTCATACCCTAGAGACCCAACCAACCAAATTCCTTCGACAACTTGCCTGACAGGATAACCTCCCATCAGCAGCAACAAATCCCAGTTTGAATGGTCGAGGCTCCCGCCACGACGAAACCCCGTTAGCGTTAGCAAAATTTCCGTTCTTATATTACGACCGTTTACCATTTCCAGCAATGCGTCTTGTGCGCAGGAATGGTTTCACCTAGGTAGGGACGATGCTTGCGCTTGCGCAGGCCTCTGCCCTCAGTTAGCTTCTTTGGTTGGTTGGTTGGTTGGTAATCCAGTATAACCGTCCACCTTCTCCTTTTCTTGCTCCAGCTAGCTAGGGACTCGGGGTCGTTAATGGGGATCGAATGTGTAACGAAAAGAGATATTAACTGACTGTGAGTCTAATTGTACCTTTATTATATAATTTCTGTGAAACACAAGCTTATAACAGTTTTAAACTTCTTCTGTCAAGATACTCTCCGCAACTGCTTTGCTGGCTCACTCCCCCAAGAGACCACTTATGAGTCCCCCCCGCCTACTTTCTCACTGAACACAAACGACTCTTTGTTTTAAGGAATTCCAGCCAGCTCGCATTTGCAGCATTACTCCACAGGACTCTAATTTCTGGACGGTTACACCAGCTTAAATACTAATTGTTGGTCATGCAATCCTCTCATTCCTACTGGCCCTGTAACTTGAGAATCTTTTATCATGGAACCACAATTTTTCTCTGATCCTGTAAGTTTCACGCTGCTTGATTTGTAATGATTTGCAAAATTTGTGGAGGTGTAGAATATGGCTAAGAAAATTAGAAAACTGCACGTCATTATTCTTCTCTCTCGTGCAGATGTGATTTCTTCCACGTGTCTCAGTCTGTTCGCCACAGCACAGTGAGACCAACAGGTTATGGTGTCCTGTTCAATGAAACAGGTCTGGACCTCGTAATGCTCCAGAATCTTACTTACAAACTAACCCACGTCTATTTCAACCAGAGAGTAAGTATTGCATAAGATCTGGCAGTGAATGACATTTCAATTAAGTCTCTACTCCAGTGACAGAATTAATATTAAACCTAAAAAATTAGCATTTTGTTTCACATCATAGTTGATGATTGAGATTCATTTGACTCGTTCCATCTTAATCTAGCACTTTACGGCTTGAAATACTCATCAGGGCAGAGTAGAGCATCAGAATGTGCATCTTTATTCTTCCAGTCTTTGTACAAACAACACTGGCGTATCCTCTGGGGTCTTGCCTTCTTTCCCATGGGAAGAATTTTCCTCAGAGAATGTTTTCGCTTGGTTGAATAAGGACATTTTCAAGTGCATGATGGCCTAACATGAACAGACTGCAGGAACAATCACTTGGTCAGCAGAACTCTTAAAAACTGGATGGTTCTTGGGTTTTCAAGTGTTCGTTATATACAATCAATGAATTGACAATTGAAGCAATCACAGGAAATTCGTGCACGTGTGATACTGATCATGCCGATTTGAAGTAATAAATGAACAGTATATTTCCAGTATTTCTTATGTTGCATCTTGTAGCCGTGCAAATGCCTTGCTTTGGAATGAATGTCCGACTGTTCCACAGCCTCTGCATGATCAGATTGCATCACTGGTGGTCCACTCTTGTTACAGCGCTGTCTGACAATGTTGTTCAGTTGTCCTTTGTAGCATCAACATCAACTCTTTGAACAGAACAGAATGTCATTACTACTGTAAGTGAACTAACTAAATGAATGTAATGGAATAAAGCAGATCAAATATTGACTGGAAAGGAAACTCCAATAAAATTGTCCTGGATTCCTCTTGATGGACGAGTGGCTAACAGATCTTTTTCTGGGTGCTACTGAAGATAGAGCTGGTCTCCCAGTCGTGTATTTGGAATCTGATGAAGGGCCTCGCCCACCATATGTGCCAACTTGTAGGCACTTGCACAGTTCCCTGAAACAACACAGAACTCATGTTGCTCACAATATCAATCTTATGACATAAAATTAAAAACTGCACACAAAAATATCATACTTGACCAAATACCAACCATAATTTTTTTCTGAAATGTCTGCATAAATAACCCAGACACATCATATTCAAGGATACTGATTTCGGTAACACAAAGTGCAATGACAATGAATTGACAAATGTAAATGTAAACCTGCATCAGTTTATACGGTGCCTACGCTCGGGTAGTTACGGCTTGGTTCACGGACGATGGCGGCACAGCAAGTAATTATGGGCCAAAAGACATTCTAGATGTTAGTTTCTGCTCAACTGTTACACACGCACACCATAAACAAATGCTGCTTTTGATAGCATAAGAAACTGTCTGTGTAAGCCCAGCGAATCCTTGGCACTAGGCTGCCTTGATGCCTAGTATTTTTAGATTATATATGCTTTTCCTTTTTTGAAAATTCCAGTTTGAAAATAATTTCACCATAGAACAGCTGACACAGAGCAGCAAACAACCTGAACATTAAATCTTGGTTTAGTGGTCATTTAAATCCGTACATATTAGACTCAATGGTAAGTAAATATTTTGTTTGCAATGCCGTTATGTGGTGAGAAGTTATTAGAAGGCACAGACCAATCCACATGCATTTCATGCAGTCAATGTGCACAGAACAGACTCAGCATACAACAATTGTTGATATGCAATTGCCTGGAACAGCTGGGAGCAGAGAAAATTCAGACAATTTTCTTTACAATTACATTATAAATAATAAATAAATATCTGCTACAAAGGACAACTGAACAGGTACCAGAACAACATTCTCATACAGCGCTGTAACAAGAGTGGACCACTGGTGATGCAATCTGATCATGCAGAGGCTGTGGAACAGTCGAACATTCATTCCAAAACAAGGCATTTGCACGGCTACAAGATGCAACATAAGAAATACTGGAAATATACTGTTCATTTATTACTTCAAATCGGCATGATCAGTATCACACGTGCACGAATTTCCTGTGATTGCTTCCATTGTCAATTCATTGATCATATACAACGAACACTTGAAAACCCAAGAACCATCCAGTTTTTAAGAGTTCTGCTGACCAAGTGATTGTTCCTGCAGTCTGTTCATGTTAGGCCATCATGCACTTGAAAATGTCCTTATTCAACCAAGCGAAAACATTCTCTGAGGAAAATTCTTCCCATGGGAAAGAAGGCAAGACCCCAGAGGATACGCCAGTGTTGTTTGTACAAAGACTGGAAGAATAAAGATGCACATTCTGATGCTCTACTCTGCCCTGATGAGTATTTCAAGCCGTAAAGTGCTAGATTAAGATGGAACGAGTCAAATGAATCTCAATCATCAACTATGATGTGAAACAAAATGCTAATTTTTTAGGTTTAATATTAATTCTGTCACTGGAGTAGAGACTTAATTGAAATGTCATTCACTGCCAGATCTTATGCAATACTTACTCTCTGGTTGAAGTAAATGTGAGTCATCTTGTACGTGAGCCTCTGGAGCATTACAAGGTCCAGACCTGTTTCATTAAACAGGACACCATAACCTGTTGGTCTCACTGTGCTGTGGCGAACAGACTGAGACACGAGGAAGAAATCACATCTGCATGAGAGAGAAGAATAATGACGTGCAGTTTTCTAATTTTCTTAGCCATATTCTACACCTCCACAAATTTTGCAAATCATTACAAATCAAGCAGCGTGAAACTTACAGGATCAGAGAAAAATTGTGGTTCCATGATAAAAGGTTCTCAAGTTACAGGGCCAGTAGGAATGAGAGGATTGCATGACAATTATTATTTAAGCTGGATTACCCTAAACTTATATCTATGAAAATTCTGAAATATTATGTAAACATCTCATAGCCATTTCTGAAGTAAGAAAGCAGTGTTTTGATTCTCCTGTCATGTCTTCGATCCTCTAAAACACACACTCCCAGACTGCCCAAAGAAAACGGACAAAATTTATCTTGCATCCGCATATTTTCCTTTATGCCAAGTTTATTGCAGAACCAAGATTGGGACAGAACTGGAGAACGCAGTCTTTCCAAAGGCACATTTTGCAATTCAGCGGTCTGAACGCTTCTACGTATGCTGAATAGTTCTGAGGATGATGTTAATGCCTTCCACTATTATTACAATCCAATAGCAAAGACATAAAATATGTGAGACTTGTCCCTTAACACCATTTTGCAAATTTGAAAACTGAGCTCTCCGTCTTTTCTATTTCTTGCTCTAGTTTCTCTTCTGACACTGTCTTTCAGTAACACGAATCAGACCAATAAATACTGTATAAAACAATTTTACTGAACTGAAAATGTTGTTAAAAAATGTTATTCTAACATTAATGCAAAGAAACATGTAGTGGAAGACATATACAGTAAATAATGCAATGAAAGCCTGTGTAAAATGCTTTAGGTGTGATACAAACAAACAAACAACCAACCAAAAGGCAACAGATGTTCATTACGCATCGGGACTGCGAAAGCAAGGCCTATCGATCCTTTTGGCTTGGATTGTTACAGCAAGAGGTGTAACACTATGAGGACTTTTGACCCATGCCACTGTACCTCTGCCGCTGCCAGCAGCTTCCAAACTCTTCATTTCTCACTCATATGAAAGTAGCATTTTTAAAAATGTTCACTACTCATTAATAGTACCACACTAAAGGAGTTGTACAGAAGTGGCACTCGAATCATTGACTGCAAATTACTTTCACTTACTATATCAAAACTTGATGCAGTAACTTGCAGTACAAAATTAACTCATCGTTTTACATTCTGCTTTAGAATAGATTTAAAAATTATATGAATATGCTTTGTGGTAAATCCAATCAGATATGTAAAACAGCACTAACTACAAATTAAATAGCTGCCTGGAGAATTGACAAAGACCCGCGTTACAACTGTTCGCTGCTAGCGCACAAAATAAAACAACTTACAACTCGTTTTCCGGCTCCCATGACTTTGTCCGGCAGTTGCCGAGTGACTGCACCATCTTCTATTTCAGTTGCAATTCACTTTCTGCTACTTGGAGTGCCTAAAAATAAACAAAGATTTCTTACACCAAAGATTCTGAAAGCAGGAAAACTGGTTGGATTTTCTGACCTTGGTATATGTGAATTAAAAGCTAAGTTATTTTTAAAAGAAGCAAATAAAAATACATGGCTTGAAGGCCACTTAACGTCAACCATCAGCTTATTTGATAGCAAAGTAATGAGTGATATAAAAAATAATTATTATAGGTGCTTCAAAAGCGATCTCTGACCATCACTGAGGGATAGCATATACGCTGGGGATACTATAATTAAAATGTCTGGATACATATTACATAAGATTTCAGGCTTTTATAGTAACATACGTACATCTTTATCACATTCCATGGATCCATAAGTTAGTCAGATGACATCAGAATGTGGAATAAGTTGTAACAATACATTACACGCACATACATGTGTAACTCGTACTTTTACAAAGATTTAACATAATGTAAGCGAGCATGATAAATGTGAAGTTGATGGTTGAAACTGACCTACATCGCAGAGGTGCTTAATGCCTCCGAAATGTTGGTAAATCTCTACCAAATTGCACAGTGCAACATCCTACAAGACACGTCACCTGATTTCTTACTGTTTGCACATTACAATCTGCACATACGAGTATAGAAAACATTCAAATACAATCTTATTTTTCTTCCATTGGTACTAGAGTCCTTGGTGGACCCTGGCCTCCTTATATACAAAACAAAATTTCCCTGTCATATTTTACTTCTCCTGAGGATTACACACAGCAATTTCTAATAGTAAATTAGTAGTAATTTTTCTGGAATAAACACAGCATTAAACAAACAACCATAAAAGCAACATTAATGAATGTTGCAGCAGTGTAGTTACTATGTACTTTATACACCGGAGGTCCCTGGTTCAAATCTCAGCCTGGAGACCTATTATCCTGAGATTTCCCTCAGTCCCTCCAGGCACTCCCTGCACACCCTTTCCCATCCATTATATATAAATCATCCTATCATCAATGCCACAAAGTCTTAACTAGTAGCTAATGACAATGGCATTAAATAAACCACAGACAAATAAAAACATAATTTTCAAAGGAAGTAGTAACTTCCACAAATTCCATCACCAACAGCAAATAACTGCATTATACAATTTAATCAATTAAAGAGAAAATGACAGCCACCTGAACTGTAACATTAATCAACATGTGAAGAGAATAACTAACAACCTCTTTCTAGAGTTTTTCTGACATGGACTCTGCATGTGTCCGCTCTATTTGTTCTAGTTGCGTTGCTTTCATAAATAATTTGTACTTCTCATGAGGATCAATGCTGTTTAGGAATGTCCGGGCAGTATCCCGATTCAGAATTCTTATAGGATTGTCAATTTGTATCTTGAATGCTGAAACAATTTTGGCCAGTTCTTCTGTTTTGCTGGAAATTACTTCACCAGCAACAGGAAACAAATGAGAAATGATATTATTATTTTTATTTAGTGTTCTGTCTGACGACAGGTCCATATGAACAGGATCCCTCCATCCTTTTCTCGGACTGGGACCTGTTCATATACGTTCTTGCCAGATGATCCAGAAGTGGTTTGCCATTGCCTTCTTCTGTGTGTGAATGGAGTAATTGTTGGGATGCCACGGAGGAAAACTCTGTGTTGCCTAGACCACAGCCTTGCCCAACACAAGTTATAAATTCGGGCACCGCCGGGAATCGAACCCGAGACCCCAGGATTACAAGGCCACCGTGGCTCGCGAGAAATGATATACACAGTATTGTAACCCACTGGCCCACATGTGATCAACTGCTCTTCCAAACAAACTACTTCAATGAGACGTGGGGACCTGCTGCCAATATAATGTAGTGTCTTTTTTATAGTGTTAATAGTTTGTTTGTTTGCTTATTTTATATGCTATTGGTTTGCTGAGAATGATGTCAATGCCACTCAAGTACATTATGACAGGAATAGAAAACATGAACTTAAGCCTGAACATGTGATTCTACTGATTATCTCACTCATTCACAGCTGTAATTAATGTACAGATCATTCCACACAACCTCACCCTTGAAACAGAGATTATTGAACTCTTTGGTGTCGCACTGGCACAAACTAAATGAAAAATAAAGTGTTAAATGATGATGGAAATATTTCAAATACAGTACACATATGATTCAACTGGCACCAGAAAGTATTTCTACTCACTTGCACTGTCCAATTCTTCTTCTTCTTCTATGGCTCTCTTGTCCGTATTCGGTCCATGGCCTCCTCAATTCTCCTCTTCCATTCGGTCCTCTGTTAGGTCCGTCCGTCCGAGGCTTTGATTGAGGTTTCGAAACATCTTCCTTTTTACGGTACAAGGTTGTTAGCCTTGTGACCAACCCCCAACCTGGAGGACCAAGGTACCTGACTTAGTCTGACCTCTCCCCCTCGACCAATCTGGCTTGGGAGGCCCTACCAGTAGCTCTTGGGATCACTGAGGTACTCAAGCCCCACCACCACGACAAGGTGCAGGTACCATTAAGTGGAGAATTGTCCAATTGCCCACTCCAAATCAAATGATCTCTGGGCTAAAAATAAAATAAAGCGAAGGAATTTTTAAAATGTTTCATTCACACTGGTGATAAAATGTTATTTGCAGAAAAGCAAGATTTATGACTTATTAAGAGACAAGAATAAAATTAAATGAGGTAACAAACTGAACAATGTACTACATCTTTCTCAGCCATTTCTTAATATCTGCAATTTCATGTTAACATAACTGACTAAGAAATTTTATTTATTAAACAATACTCAAAAACATAAAATGTCACTTAAAACCTGAATTACTTAAAGATGAACAAATACCACAGCATACTGACAGTGTATTTGTAAAACAAGTTGTAGATCAGAACTAGAAAGCTTCACTTGATACATTAAAAACACAAACTTTAGTTAACAGATGGAATACGTAGTAGTATCACCCTTATAACTTCAACTACATTTCAATAATATGGAAAGAGTGACCTGGTCTGTTTTTATAAGACATAATCCACAAAATCAGAGATCCATAATTCAGTTCATTATGAATCCTGAGCTACACTGAAGTATTCAAAAACAGCAATGCAAGTATTACGATTTAGTATAAGAATCAGTACGAGAAACGTTATAAATAATAGTATTCTGTCCTTCGTGGAGAGCAGACGTGTTCGCTCCGTGCTCCGCTACCTGCTGTCTGTGGTATTCTGTGGTGTACTCTTTCCAGTGCGGATTTAGTCTTCCTTCAGCATCAGCTTTTATTTGCTGGCATGACTGCCAGCAAAGATACGTGTGACATTTGTAAGAAGTCGTTTTATGGGAAACAGAAGTTTCTCTGTTGTAGTGGGCCTTGCTCTGCAAGATTTCATCTGTCGTGCCTGCGAGTGAGTGATGCAGAATATTCCTGTTACACTTTAAACGGCGAGTCTACCTATAAGTGCGACACTTGCGATAGGAAATTGCGTTCAGTGAGGTCCGAAAATACTCCTGTTCGCTCTCTTAGGTCCTCATCGGCCTCTGAAACTGGCGGAAAAATGGCGACCGCTGTTAAGGAAGCTGCTTCCCAGCGAAACGCCAATGACGCTGAGTGCGCAACTCGAGGCTGTTCGGATTAATGGTGTTTACACCAACAGCAAAATCGAGAACCTAATTGAGATGGTTCTCAAGCTGACTGAAGAAGTCGGCCAACTACGCAAGGAAAATAAATCAATGAAACTCATGATTGATACCATGCATATGGCGGCACAACCTAGGGATCCATCTGTGCAGGATTTGTTGCCTCGGCGGGACGTGACGTCATTGGGAGGTCCCAAGCTCAACGCACCCAAATCCTACAAGGATGCGCTGTCGGATAGTGTCTCTACTGCTATTGTGTCGCCTAAGACCACCATAAATGAAGTTCGTTCTGAGGGGACCGTTGTACCTGGACTTCCCGTTACTTCAGCTCGAGGTCCTGGGTCTGCCGACGATGGCTTTATAACTGTTACTAGGAAGAAGAGAGTTGAACTTCCTGGGTCGGCTAACTCTTCCAAGAAAGTGAGGCCCACAATGATTGGAGTGAGGAGCTCTTCTTCGCTGTCTGTCATAGCGAAAAGGGTGAGAATGAAGTCGCTGTTCGTCTCTCGCTTCTCCCCGGACGTCACTTCCGCAGATATAGAAGGCTCACTCAAAGACCAATTAAAACTGACGTCGCTTACCTGCACCAGGTTAAAGACAAAATTTAACTCGTACGCGTCATTCCACATTTCAGTCGTGGAGGATGACTTCCATCTTGTAAACAATATCGGTGTTTGGCCTAGTGGGTGTTTAATTGCTCCTTATTTCGGTCGTCTTACTTCTGAACAAATTTATTCCCCTCCGACTCTTTCATCTCGTCCGTCCTCCCCTGGTGCAGAGTTTTCAGCTCTAGGTGTCGCACCTTCAGATCAATTAGGTGCAAATGCCATTTCTGAGGAACCTCCGGAGGATGGGGCCACTTCACTCAGTTAAATGGCTCTCACCGGTGATGTCAACACGGGTGGTTTTTCCATGTCTACTAGAAAACAGCATTTAAATTCTTTGGACATTTATTACCAAAACGTCAGAGGTCTCAGAACCAAGCAACTCGAATTCTACGATAGCGTCTGGTCCTCTGGTCATAGTATCTTATGTTTAACTGAGACATGGCTAAACGACTCGTGTTACGATCACAATTTATTTCCGGACGGTTACACTGTTTTCCGTTCTGACAGAATATGCACAAATAAGACGCGTGGAGGTGGAGTGTTAATAGCTTTATCCCCCGGAGTACATGCCTGTAAACGAAGGCACGACTTAGAATCTTTCGAAGAATGTGTATGGGTTGAAATCCCCTCTTTTGAAGGTCTAAATCTACTCATTGGCAACCATTACTTTCCGCCTGATGTTAAACCTGAAGTTGTTGCTAATTACTTTCGATTTCTAGAAAACAATTTGGACACACAAAATTTTCGGGTTATTCTCATGGGTGATTTTAACACACCTCGTTTTGACTGGAAGCGCGGTCTCCCTCTGGCTAACTGCCATTATTATTCGAAACTCAAGGGAGATGCCATCTACACCTCCGCGTGTCTTCTCGACCTCAGACAATGCATGGAAACTGTTGGCAGCAGTGGTCTCCTAGACCTTGTATTTACGAACTTCAGTGAGTTGGGTACTAGCTTTATTGATACTTTTATTGCAAAGCCGGATGTTTACCACCCACCTTTTGTTATTAATGTCCCATTGTCCCTGGAAACAGGTAAAAGAAATTCCGAACTTTCCTACCGTAAATTTGCATCTGGGGATTACACCCTGTTGTATAGCATTCTGTCGAGTTATGACTGGTCATATATGTACAGTATCACCGCTGTCGATGATGCTGTCGCTAGCCTGAGCTCGGTTGTTTTAAATGCTATAGATAGGGCTGTTCCCCGCGGGTTTACAAGGAAATCAAAATTCCCCCACTGGTTTTCGAGTGCCTTACGGTACTACATCTGGAAGAAAGATTTCTTTTACAGACGTTTTAAAAAGAACAACTCTGATTATTTTTATAGTAAATTTTCCTTCTATCGCAAGCTAGTGAAGGCTACAATCAAGTCTGACAGACATATTTGGTTGAAGTCGATTGACGACAATTTAAAGTCGCAACCCAAGCAATTTTGGAAATACGTGGCGTCACGTAGAAAAAGAAATTCCACTTGTATTCAGCTTGAGGTTAACGGCACTCATTTGGCTGAACCCCATTCTTTTGCCGATGCATTTGCTAAGCATTTTCAATCGGTCTACAGTACCTCTTTAGGCGTATCCCCTTCCCCTGTGGAGTCCTCTGACTTCTTGTCTTTAGCCCCTGTCTCCGAATTGGACATTTGTAAAGCAATTCGTCGTCTGAGACCTTCCAAATCTGTCGGACTTGATGACATTCCTAGCTTTGTTATAAAGGGTTGTTCGGAAATCTTTGTTCCTGTTCTCAAGCACATCTTTAATCTAAGTTTAGCACAGAATTATTTCCCTATTTTATGGAAACAGGCAGCAGTAGTTTCTGTTTTTAAAAAAGGTAACTCGGCCACTGTTAGTAACTACCGACCCATTTCTATACTTAATACTTTTTCCAAATTATTTGAACTTGTTATTTATGATCATGTCTCACATTACATAAAGTCGAAATTAAATCCTTGTCAGCATGGTTTTACTAAATCTAAATCTACAGTTACTAATCTCGTAACCTATCTTGATTTTATTAATCCAATAGTTGGCTCCCAGGATCAAGCTGATGCTGTTTATTTTGATCTTAGCAGTGCATTTGATCTTGTCCCTCACAATCTATTACTCAACAAGCTCAGTGCTTTTGGACTCTCTGATGGTTATGTACACTGGTTTCGTAGTTACTTAACCAACAGACAATCCCAGGTTCGCGTTTCTGGAACTCTTTCGTCTCCTTTTGTAGTCCTCTCTGGAGTTCCACAGGGATCCGTTTTGGGTCCTCTACTTTTCAATTTGTTTATTGATGATATATGCCAAGTAATTAATCATTCTAAATGCCTTCTTTTCGCTGATGATATCAAAATTTTTCGTGCCATTAAATCTCCCAATGACTGCAATCAACTTCAAACTGACATTGACTCGGTACAAGGTTGGTGCACTGCTAACTTCATGAAACTCAATATTAGTAAAACTACAGTAATTTCCTTCTCCAGGAAAACCACTACTTTGATCTTTGATTACAAACTTTTTCAGTCCTCCATAACACGTACCGATACCATTAAAGACCTGGGAATATTTATCGACTCCAAGCTCCGATTTCACAACCATGTTGACCACATATTTTCACATTGTATTAAGTTGCTGGGTCTTGTTCGCACATTAACCTTTTCGTTCTCTTCTCTCGATTGCCTGTATATGTTATATGTAACCTTAGTTAGATCCAAGCTCGAGTACGCCTCGGTCGCTTGGAATTCTATTACGACTACTGATGCCAACAAACTGGAACGTATCCAGCAGAAGTTTGCAGCCCTTTGCTACTATCGTTTTCTCCCCCAAGTGCATTACAGCTACGCTGATGCGTTAGAGTTTTTAAAACTCCATACCCTGCGTAAGAGAAGGCATTGCAGTGATGCACTGTTCCTTGCACAGGTTTACCGCGGTTTTAAATGCTGTCCTTCCCTTCTGGAAGCTGTCGGTCTCCGCATTCCTGCTCGGAATCTGAGAGATTTTTCTATGTTCAGTTTTAGCCCTTTGTTCAAAAACAGTCCTTCTGCTAGATGCGCATCAGCTGCTAATGTCATCTGCAGGGATTTGGACATATTCGAGACGAAAATTGTCACACTTCTTTACATTTTATAATAGTATAAGTTACTTAATTGATTCATGATATTTTTACAAATATCCTAATGTAGTTAGTAGTAATTTTTTGTGTATTCTTTCCGTATCAATGTATTTTATATATTGCTTGTTTTACCTTTTATGTTTTACTGTGTTTGTGAGTTTATCTCTGTGCTGTATCTGTAATTGGCCATCAGGCTGTTGATACAGCACACAAATAATAAAGAATTGAATTGAATTATCAGTGTTTACCTGTTATTGGCTTCTTGCTGTTGGCAAACAAGTAAATAAATTAATTGAATAATACGAATTAGGAAAGGGAAATAGCAGTAACAATAACAAACAGATAGAATCATCACAAATAATAGACGAGACGATTTCTGTCTTCTGGGTTATTGCACCGTGTAGTCTGGTCGATGTTAACCAACGTTTCAGAGGTCATACTGCCTCCGTCATCAGGGCGATGAATATGCCAATAGGAAAAACAACCAACCAACCAACCAAAGAAGCTAACTGAGGGCAGAGGCCTGCGCAAGCGCAAGCATCGTCCCTACCTAGGTGAAACCATTCCTGCGCACAAGACGCATTGCTGGAAATGGTAAACGGTCGTAATATAAGAACGGAAATTTTGCTAACGCTAACGGGGTTTCGTCGTGGCGGGAGCCTCGACCATTCAAACTGGGATTTGTTGCTGCTGATGGGAGGTTATCCTGTCAGGCAAGTTGTCGAAGGAATTTGGTTGGTTGGGTCTCTAGGGTATGAACCCAGAGAGGGAGGGGCCGTTTCGGCTGAAGGCCTCTCACTTCAGCTGATGGCCTCCATGATCGGGGGAAAGGGTGGCGGGCCGTGCCCCTATTAAGTTATACCCTGGCATTCGCCTTACAACTGAGGAAAGCACGGAAAACCTCAGTCAGGGTAGCCGAGTAGTCTAACCACTCGTTGTGCTGACTTGGCCGTCTTTTGGGGATGGCTTCGGCTGGCCTGCTGAACATCAGTCGCCCTCGGTTGCCCTTGGGTGAACTCTGGCAGCCCTCATTCGGCACGAGTGTCTTCCGAGTTGCCGAACTAAGGGGTTCCCCACACCAGCTAACCTCGAGCCAATAGGGTGTGAGGAGTTGGATTTTATAGGCAGGGACGTGAAAGGTGTAGCCTGCCCCGAGCCAATGGGAGCAGGTATGGGAGTGGACCAATGGTAGCACGTGGGCGAGGGCGGGAGAGGGAGAGAAAGTAGAGAGAGAAAGGTGAGTGTAGTTGTATGGATAAAGGCCCTGAAAGGGGCCGAGTTACTGGTCTGGTTGGTTCTGGCGGCGCACTCTTGCTCGTTCTCGGAGTCCTCGGAGTGTGTGGATCAGAGGCTTCCAGGACCGGCTCAGGTGAAGTCCATCTTCCCTGTTAAAGTTATCAGGATGAAGTTCGATCTCGATGGCTTCCCTGATTAACCGGTCCATGTAGCCGGTTTTTGAGGAGAGGATAGAAGTGTCCTCTAGCTGTATCTTGTGCTCCAAGTTGAAGCGGTGTTCAGCAAACGCAGATTTCTCGGGCTGCCCGAGCCGGATGTGGCGTTCGTGCTCCTTGATCCTGGCCTCAACGGAACGGCCTGTCTGGCCGATGTAGACTTTTCCGCACTCGCAGGGAACTCTGTATACGCCAGGCGTCTTCAGTCCTAGGTCGTCCTTTACCGGCCGGAGAAAACTGGGAATTTTCTTTGGCGGAAGACCAACAGACTTGATGTCGTGCCTGGCCAGCAACCTGCTTATGCGGTTGAAGGTCGTCCCGACGTAGGGCAGGAAGGCAACCGAGGCTGGTTTTTCAGTAGGCGGTGGCAGCCTCGCAGGCGGATTGAGAGCTTTCTGAATCTGACGGTTGCTGTATCCGTTTTTCCTGAAGGTGGTGGTGAGTGCCTCCAGTTCACTCTGTAGGCTGTCGTGGTCGCAAAGGGCTTTAGCCCTGTGTACCAGGGTCGAGAGTACGGCCTGTTTGTTGGACGGGTGGTGATGGGAATTGGAGTTGAGGTAAAGGTCGGTATGGGTTGGTTTCCGGTACACCTTGTGGCCTAATGAGCCGTCAGGTTTCCGGTGAATGTCTATGTCGAGGAATGGGAGATGGTCGTCGTGGCCTATTACGGGAGCGCGTGCACCACACGAGGCGCGAGTTAGATGCGATCTCCCGGGACCTGTTGGGCATGCACCTCCGCCTCGCTGCGGAGCTGTCCACCGCGGACTGGGACCTCATCGACCGCATCACGTTCGAGAGGGCTTCACGGACTGCGGCTGACGACAAAGCCAGGCAGTGCCAGAAGTTCCAGCGACTGCATGGAGCTCAGCATGCAGGCCCGCGGACCGACACGAAGAAAACTGTGGTTAACCTGAGCGGAAGGCCACTGGAGGATGCTGCCTACGCTGCCCTGGGCAAGGGCTTGAACTATGCGGTAGCACCTACAGTGCTGCCCATCGAGGATTTCCTGAGCGGTGTTGAGAGAGCTGTTCGCCCCCTACCTGTGGAAGCAGCCGAGGAGGTCCGGCAAGAGACCGTTCGGATCCTGAGAGCCTCCAAGAAGCCGAAAGACAATCTGTCCGGAGCTGAAAGGAGAGCTCTCCGAGCACTGCGGAATAACGCGGACCTCACGGTCCTCCCGGCAGACAAGGGTAGCGCGACGGTTGTCCTCAGCACTGACGACTACAACGGGAAGATCCGAGCCCTTCTGGAAGCCCCGACGTACAGGCTACTGTCTAAGGACCCTACGGAAGCCGTTGAAAGGAAGACCTTAATTAATTAATGTTTGAAGATCCCAAGATGGCGGTCTTCTGCAGTTCCCTGACGTCGTGTTCGCCCGGGATGTTGTCAAAATATTTTCTGAGCGACCTGGAGACAGTTCCTGTCGCCCCTAAAATTATTGGGATTAATTTTGCTTGAACCTTCGACATTCTCTGTATTTCTATGAGAAGGTCCTTCTATTTCAAGATCTTCTCCGCCTCCTTCTTAATTACGTTCCTGTCAGTCGGCGTTGCTACGTCAATTCAGAGGCGAGTTCCGTTTTTGTTTCGGATTATAACATCCGCTTTGTTATTTGTGATGGTTCCATCTCTTCTGATTTGCTGGTTCCACTAAATAGTTATTTTTAAATCTCCACTGGTCTCCACTGTCTTCGGGAGGTGTTCATACCAATGATTCTCTTCTAGCTTTACCCCAGCTTTCCTGCTTATGTTAAAATGTAACTGAGTACAAACACGATCATGTCTTTTGCCAGCACGGGGCATCCGGACATAACGTGATCTGTCGTCTCATCAAATCGCTGCTGTAATCTGACTTTCAGATCTCCTCTTGTTAGCCACAGAAACGAGTCTCTTTGTTTATGAGTTGTCTGTCCAAACTTCGGAGATGTTTTTTGTTCTCCCATTTTCTCTTTATTCTCTCTTGAATCAAAGTCTTACTTTGTTTTCCTTCATCTTCAGAATTGAGTTCGTCTTTGATTTTCGATGCTGTCTTAGTTATTGAGTTCGTTTTGCCTGAGACCTGTCGTGTAATTTTACGATATTAATCTATGGATCCTTCCGATGCTTTATGTGCAAATACTCTGCCATATTAACTTTATTATTATTGTTCATCACATTTAATATTTTCGTCTGCATTTGTGAACTCGTGTAAGAGAATTGGCTTGTCTTCTTTCGACGTAAATTCGTCTCTACGGAAGGGTCATTCGGTAAAACAGCGTTACTTACGAAAATGTGTAAGATTCATACCAACAATGTGTAAATAGGGACCGACAATGGTCAGGTTTTATGTGAACACCTGCGTCTACAACAATGATAGAAAAAGGATTCGAATTTCTAACACGCCTGCAACAATGTTGGTTGAGCATGCCGTAAGGCTCTTTTCTCATTTATTATGCACGCAGTATAATAGCCTGAATGAACCGTATTGCACTCCACTCCTTTACCTAAGAAACTAATTGTTACGTCATCTGTTTACTCGGCATTGTTGTGTTTCATTATCGCCGTCAACAATCCGCTTTCGTCATTGCCGAAAGAGCTGAGCTGTGAATCGCTTGTAGAAAAAGTGCGTCGTAGAGAAGATAATTTTGTGCTGTTAACAAACTTTTAGAATATCACAAGTTCTCATCTTACATAAGAATTATTAAGAAATCTGTGATACTCCATTTTAGTTTCGATTAAATTGATATTTTCCGGTGGACATCGAGGTCTCGTATAATTGAACAAAGTTTGAGGTAAGTAATTCCTATTAATTATTATTATTCATCACATTTAATGTTTTTCCCTCTGATGCAAATAATGAGGCAAAGTGACGTACAATTTTCTAACCTAACCTAACCTAACCTAACCTAACCAAAATTGGAAACGGGGATCGTCTTTTGCCATTTTATAACTCCTGAAGAAGCCATGTTGGATGCTCCTGGAGCCATAAGATTATTCCATCGCAACGAAGACGTTTCGGAGTTTAATAAGACGGTGTTTAATACAGACCTTGCAGTAGATTGTGTTGCAGACGATGTGACTGGATGCCTTGGAAGTCGTGACTTTCGAGGTATCCAGTCACATCAGAACTCTGATGATGGGAACAGAGTTGCTTCCCGAAACGTCGGTTTACTACGGTAACCAGTTAACGCAGCTGATTGCCTGAGAAGATTTCATTAATTGTACTCGCCGCGACGAGACTGACTTCTGTTAGCGTACGACATCATTTATAGTAAAATAATGTCCTGGTAAACAATTAACAATTTACAATTTTAAAGGGATAAGACGTGTTCAGTGGCCCAGAATCTTAATAAAAATGTTTCGCATTGATATTGTACACTTAATATCTACAAAATCTTCACCTGGTGTGAAAAATTAAAAATTTGGGATGTGACGTCTAAAACTTCACGGCTCTGTTCAGCGACTGCTATAAATCGTATTGAATCTCGATAGACATTCTATAACTGACGCCATGTCCAAGCCCTGCTTGAGAATCTGATAGCAGAGCGTTTAATCAAATTATTTCGCTCTAAATTTGAATACCAAGATTACTACGAGCCCCTCATCTGGACCATATCCCGAGGCATAAGAATTCAGTCCATGACCTCAGTCTCCATTTACTTAGTGTCCATTTTAATATTATCATCCCACTAATATTTAGGTTCCAAAATGGTCTCTTCCTTGTGCAATTTTGCGCATTATACGGCAGGCCCAAATATTCTTCTCAATGCCGTCTTGTCAGACACTGTCAGTTGATAAGGAGTGTGTCAATTGGAACAATGAACGACCTTTTTCAGGAATGGCTGTAAAGCAAGGAAGTTGCAGCTCTCTGCAAGACAGGAAGTGCCTGTGCACCGATGGATTGCAATTTCTGAGTGAGTTCAGAGAGAAGGAGATTCTGTGTGACGCGGTTTTGAAGCTGGAAGATGGCGGATCCTTTCCTGTCCACAGTGTGATCCTCTCGATGTTCAGCAAATATTTCAGGTTTGATTGGTCGCTGTTGAGGTTGTTAACGCGTGAAATTAGGACGTAAGAGAACTTCAGAACGTAGCAGAATTCAAGTAGAAAGTGAAGTTTGGTGTCATTTTTCGTTGCAGAAAACTGAAATCTGTGCATGGCTTTTTATATGTTGTGATTTGTCTATTGTGGTGAGATATCAGGTTCTCAGGGCGGCGAGTATGAAGATGGCCCTCTTCTGGATTGTTGCGCCGTGTAATATGTTAACAGAAGTTGACTCCCGTTACTCTCTGGTTATGGGGCAGTTGCCACGATGCACAGACACTGACGTGTATCTTCAGTTGTTTATCGCGAAGGCGTTGGTTACTCAACGCTCTGATTCTGAGGGCCTTCGCTTTGTACGACAATGATCTATGCGATGCCCCTGAATCATCCATTACAAAGATGGCTGTCCTGTCGTTTGTAGCGCCTTTGAAGTCTGTCGGCCATCTTCTTACTCACCGCCGAGAAAAACCTAAAATCCTTCGATATATCGAGCTCACACAACGTATGAAAAATATTCACATAAAATAAAAATACGTTCTTCACACAACAGACGTTAACAAAACTATTCACTGCTTTTTGACTACAACTTCGAGTAAATTACTATTATGAATTTCTGTTCGCATTTCTCAATATCATTCCGCTTCAAGGGGGCAGAGTCCCTGTGTGTTTATGTATTAACGGCTGCTTCGTGATGTTCCAGCAAACTCTTCGTCGAGAAACTGCGCGCCCACGAGCAGAACGACGTTCTCGTGGAAGGAGTCAGCTCGGACATGATGGCCCAGATACTGGACTATATGTACACAAAGAAGATGGACGTTAATCACGGAAACGTCGGTCAGCTGCTCGAAACGTCCGACTACTTGTCCGTGGAAGACATTATTGAGCTCTGCTGTCAGTTCCACAAGGACAGGATGGACCTTGATAATTGCTTCGGAATCCTACGTCTCGCAAGGTAATTGATGTTCATTGGTCACTTTCAGGGACTCTAACCTTCGTTACAGAAGCAACTTCGTTGTTCCGAGACCAGCCAAGTTCAGCGTCAGAGCTGGTTGTTTGGACTTCGGACTGGGACTGGATTACGAGAATCGTGGTTCCATCCATTCACCATTTTACAAGAGTTTACTTCTATAATACGTGTTGCACAATTATATGGATTTATTGTATGGCTATATATTACGAATAATTTGTTTGGTCGGTCGGTCCAGAGACTAGGAGCTTTTGGTCGTCATAATTCGACTGTTTGCAGACCACGTGAAACTGTAGCCACGGCTCAAACCACGAGGTGGGCGAAATGAGGTGATTAATTTAATCAAGTGAAACGTGAATGATCTATGAGGGTTATAATTTCTCGATCTTCTGCCGAAATTCTTTCTTTCTGCATGACTCTGATACGCACTTGCCATTGTCAATATCAAAATCCCCCCACCCCCTTCATACGAACCACAAAATTTTACCAAGTGCCGACCTCCTAAGGTCAATGCCGGAATAGAAATTCATATCGAATGCAGTTCGATCCTCTGCTCAAATTTTCTCCTCGCTCACCTTCGAACGCCTTGCCTTCTCCTCACAGTCGTAAACTTCTCCCTTTCCCCACTTAAATGAAAGCCTGTCTCTACTTCGTCTCCTCGTTCATTCGGGGTTTTGGTAAAAGATGGCGGCGAGCAGACACTACAGAATCTACTTCTAGCTGCAGAATTTCACTTCGTCGAGATTTCGAATGCGCTCATGAGCCCGTTTTGATTCTCGTTTCAGCAAATTTCAATCTTGCGCCGACCTTGAATCTGACGCTCGTCACTTCGTTTTGAGCGCCTTCGTTCATTTGTCTCAGCAAAGCAAGGAACTGCTGGAATTGCCGGTAGAGGAGCTGCAGGCGATTATCGGGGCGGATGCTCTGAACGTCAAAGACGAGAAGGTCGTGTGGAACTGCGTACTCCGGTGGATCGACCACGACGCAGAGAACAGAAAAGGACACATGGCAGAGCTCCTGAAGAACGTCAGGCTGGGACTAATCGAGAAAGAATTCCTCCAAGAGGTCAGTACGTAAATGTTTACGTGCGGGGAAAGCACGCAAGTCCGAATCCACTTTCGGACGCGTTCGTAAAGCTTCATCGCATCATTCTGCATGTAGCAATTGCAGAACGTCTGAACAGAATGTCATTGTTCTTTGTTTCCTATGAATTGTAATAGACCGGGCAGTACAGGGAAGGCGCATGCGTTGCTTTCGTTCTCCCACGTAGGACAAAACAAGCGATTTCCCCCGTGCAGCTTATGCAACTCGCTCAGCTCGCGTGTTATCGCTCACGAGGGACATTGCCTTTGAGCTTTGAGCCAAATAAGACCGAAGCAAGCAGCTCGCATGGGAGAGATAATAAATACATACACAATTTTTTAATGCAACTCAAAATACAGATCTTACTTAAGTCTGTATCTTGCGATTGAAATGATTTTTAATAAAATTCCTTTAGGCCGATTCTAACAATGCTCTCCCTATCTCTGTCACCTGCACACTTGTGAGAGCGACATTACGTAAAACATGAAAATTCTTCTCCTGTGTACGCCATAATCTCTTTCGGTGGGTTTCCCAATCAAAATTGTGTGTTCGTCTGTAATGAAACGTCCAAAGATTCACACTGTCTCTTCTTAAATGTTGATAAGGGTTACACTGCACTGTTAAACAGATAAGAAGTCACCCTTATGTGAAGGAAAATGAGACATGGAGACCCGTGATCTACGAGACGCTGGATTTCCTGCTCGACCCTTCAATTGTCTCCGAGAACGCCCGGGAATTTCTGACTCCAAAGTATGAGAGCAAACGAATTCCTTTTGGCATTCTCTTTGTTATTGGAGGTTCGACCCCTGGAATTACCACTGATTCGATGCAAACTTACGACGCGATGACAGACCAATGGCTTAAGGTGAGTTCCACACAAATGCTCCTTGTTGAATGACGTCTGCAAAACATTTTCTCGTTGCTTATTTCATTGCAAGTATTTGAACTCTCTTTGCCCATTATTTAACCTTAATTTATTTCCATTGCAGTGGAAGTTATTTTTAAACAAACAAATTACAGGCACGAGAATTAAACTGGATAAATAAATTAAATAAAATTTTCTCGTTTGTGAAATGTGTGTTCAAATTGGAGTCCACGAAATAAATTTTGTTCGCCACATTCAACATTTACCATAAACGTCCTACGTGAAATATTATAACGACTTGTCTGGTGGGTTTGGACCTTAATCGAAATTATTGTTGTCCATAATTGTTATTTGCGATAATATTATTATAATTATAATATTATAATTAATATTAGCCACAATTTCACGGTTGCTTCGCATTAAATTCGCACGACTTTTCTCGCGTGCGGAAGGCCGGGCCAGCCAGCACGGTGCAGAAATATTCGTCTGCTCCCTTGGTTGGCCAGAATCTTACGTAAAATGTTAAACTTTGGTGGACCTCACGGACAAAAGAATTATGTGCCCGTATTATGTCGTCGTTGTAGATCGAGGAGGGCGACCCGACCGGACCGCGAACTCGCCATGGCGTCGCGGCTGTCGGTTTTAACATTTACGTCATCGGTGGTTTTCACGACGATAAATCCTCGAAGTCAGTCCGCTGCTTCAACGCAGTTACAAAGACATGGACCGAGCTGGAGCACATGATTGACTGCAGGTAAGACACGACTCGAAGACGAACGAAATCCGTCCTTCTTGAAAAGCTGGTAGTTGTTCTGCTAGTCAAGATATAAACCTGTATCGCTCACAAACAGGAGCATTCAGTACAGTACAAATAAAAGTACTTGCATCGGTGTTGGTTTTCGTTAAAACCCGAATAGAAGCCAGTTACTAATTTCGTTCTTAGTTTCTCCAGGAGATTTCTAAAAAGCCTTCGACTCTGTGAAGAGCGAAGTGTTTTATAATATTCTTATTCAATTTGGTGTACCAAAGAAACTGGTGAGTCTAATAAAATGTGCTTAAATGAAACCTGTAGCAAAATTTGTGTACTTAAATATTTATCTGAGACATTCTTCATCAAGAACGGTCTGAAACAAGGAGATGCTTTGACTCCCTTGCTCTTTAACTTTGCGCTAGAATATGCCATCAGGAAAGTCCAAGATAGGCAGGAGGGTTTGCAATTGAATGGGACACATCAGCTATTGGCATTTGCTGATGATGTTAATTTATTGGGGGACGATATAAATACAATAAAGAGGAACGCAGAAGTTTTACTAGAGGCTGGTAGACAAGTGGGGCTGGAAGTAAATTCAGAAAAAACTAAGTACATGTTGGTATCTCGTCATCAGAAGACAGGATTATCTTAGGGTGGCTGATAAATCCTTTGAAAGGGTTACAAAGTTCAAATATCTGGGAACAACAATAACAAATCAAAATGACACTCATGAGGAAGTTAGGAGGAGATTAAATTCTGGAAATGCTTGCTACTTCTCAGTTCAAAATATTTTGTCTTCCCGTCTGATTTCCAAGAATCTAAAAATTCAAATATACAAAACAATAATTCTGCCTGTAGTTTTGTATGTGTGCGAAACATGGCCTCTCACTCAGAGGGAGGAACACAGATTGCAGGTGTTTGAGAATCGGGTGTTGAGGAGGACATTTGGGCCTAAGAGGGAAGATGATGGGGCGTGGAGAAAACTGCATAATGATGATCTTAAAAATCTGTACTGCTCCCCCAGTATTGTCAGGGTGATTAAGTCAAGAAGAATGAGATTGGTGGGGCATGTGGAATGCATGGATGGGGCGAAAGGTGTGCACCGGGAAGCCTGAGGGGGAGAGACCTCTGGGGAGACCTAGACGTAGATGGGAGGATAATGTCAGGCGAGATCTATGGGAGATAGGAGTTGAAGGAGACTGGATTTTGTTGGCCCAGGACAGGGTCCGGTTTAGGGCTTTGGTTAGTCCGGTGATGAACCTTCGGGTTCGGTAAGCCATCTAGTTGGTTGGGTCCACTATTTGGGAAGCCTGAGGGGAAGAGACCTCTGGGGAGACCTAGACGTAGATGGGAGGATAATGTCAGGCGGGATCTATGGGAGATAGGAGTCGAAGGAGACTGGTTTTTGTTGGTCCAGTGGAGGGCTTTGGTTAGTTCGGTGATGAACCTTCGGGTTCGGTAAGCCATCTAGTTAGTTAGATTCCCCAGGTTTTACGATTTTCTTGCTACAACAGAGAATGCAGAGTGAATTTCTGCGAAAGAGAACTTGTTTGTGTCAGTAACAAATGAGCGTGAAGCATATCAACGCCTGTACTCTTTTGTTTCAGAGCCGACTTCAGTGTGGCGGTGCTCGGGGATGTGGTGTACGCTATTGGTGGCTGCGATGACAATTGTCGACTTTATTCGTCCGAGCGATACGACCACAGGACGAACAAGTGGTCGAGGATCGCTTCTCTGAACACCGACCGAACCCACGCAAGTGCGACTGCACTCAATGGTAAATCGAATCTCGCGAAACAGAACAGCATCGATTAATGTAAAACGGCGAAGCTGTCATAACTGAGAGACAGAATCCAGTTACAGCTGCAGGTTATAGAGCGCACTAAGATTTAATAACAGACCAAGAGGAACTATTTATAGAAATAGGTCTAAGTCCTGAACGTATTCCTGTAATTTACCACCATTTTAATTAATTCTGATCGGAAGTGAGAAGCGAGCGACAGAATGAAATTGTCTGCCGGCCTTTTACACTTGATGCTCGTTTCGCCTGCTGAAATCATTTCCTTCTACAGGCTAATTACTACGAATTGTCCCACATCTGTACTACGTACGATAACTCAGCACATCTGAAATATGTGGCGCCATATGTGTCATGTCGCTGGTCCCTCTTTGCAGGTAAAGTCTACGTCGTTGGCGGATTCGATGGCAGTACGTATCTGGCCTCAGCGGAGGTGTATGACCCACAGAAGAACGAATGGACGAAGATTTCCTTGATGCATTCCAAACGCAGCGGCCTGTGTTGCGTCGCCTTCCAGGGCAGTGTGTACGCCGTAGGTAAGAATCTGCGACTTCGTGAGCAGAATTTGTCTCCTGCTTTTACGGAATTGGTGTGTCAACAATTTTAACCTCTTTTTACGTGACTTGTGTTTCGTGGTTTCGACGACTTTCTCCACAAAGCTCACTAACAACAACAACAACAACGCGTAATCTGTTGTTGTATTTCTATTATTGTGTGCCTCAATAGTCACGTGTTTTGTCGAGCGTGGGAGAGAAATTTCATTTTGCTCTGTGGCAACACTGGCCCCGTCACCCTACAGAGCCCGCGTTGTTTGAATCCCGCGCTCCTTATTATTCGGTTTATGCAACGAATTACGTTTTCAACAATGCAATGTGTTTATTGGCAAGTTCTGCGGTACAAAATCATTTTGGAAATTCGACGGAGTCACTCGTCAGTCGTCAGATTGCCTGAGAACGTGTTGAAACGGATTCCGTTGTGTACGCCTGGGCTCGGAATGCTTTCAAAACATTTCTCGACTATAAAACTATAACCTTCGTGCGTAACTGTAATCTAATACGCACATTGAACGTGACTTCCGAAACACCGCGAAGTTCAGGACAATCTTCATGTAATGGCGCTCTGTATAAATGAACTACATAAATTCCACTGTTCACTAATCGGGCGATAAGGACGAGAAAACGTGCTCCTTCGAAGCCACTTTATTCCTGATTTGTTGCCGATGCAAACATGAACATTGCAAAAAGGAGCGAATTTGTCTCGTCTCTCACTCACGTGGCTTCAGACATTTTATGTTTCGTTCATTCATTCATTACGAGGACCGAATTTCATATTTCGGAGCATAAAACAATGCGATGAGGTGGGCTGAGTGTGTAGCACGCATGGAATATACGAGAAATGCGAAATATTAATCTGAAATCCTTAAGGGAAGAGATCGCGCAAATAGGAGGATAATATTAAAAGTGATTTTAGAAAAAATACGTTACGTGAGAACGGTCGAATGATGGGATTTTGTGAACACGGTAATGAACATTGTAGTTCCGTTGAAGGCTAGAAATTCCTTGACCGGTTAAGGGAGAAATAATTATCGGCAAGGACCTGGAACACCTTTCGTTCTGCAGACCTAACACAGAGCATTGTACCCGCAGGAGGATTTCACGAAAAGTCTCGCTCTACGAGCACAGGCGAGAAATACGACCCAGAAACAGACACGTGGACCGAGATCCCCAACCTTTCGCACCCACGTGGCAACTTCGTGCTTCAAGTGATTAACGACGCCATCTACGCCTTCGGTGGTATTCACGACAAAACGCCCATTCGCCAAGTTGAGCGTTTCGACGGCGGGAGACATGAATGGTTTGTTTGTTAGTTTAGGATCTTTTCACAAACTACAACTTGTGAAACAAGAATGAGTTTAGATCAAGGGGACGAGTCCTACGGAGTATTTTGGCCTTGTGGGCTCTTAGAAATTTTCCGACGTTTCAGAGGCGCTTGAGGCTTCCATCATCCCGGCTGCAAGTATTAAGCCCCGCGAAACGCGGGCGGGGCTTGTGAGTTGCAGGGAGAGCGGGCAGATGGCTGAGTAAGGCAAAGCGGACCACAGTCGAAGCTTCTTTGAACAGGGACACCCTTTCGGGGCCGCCATAATAATCTCGATATCCGGCCACTTGCAAGCCTGAGATTTAGCGACATTTTGTATCCGTCCCGAGTTCTTTGTATGTGATGGGGGTTCATTTGCGCCGCACAGAGCCTCGTCTGGCCCCGGCAGGACACGACATCTCGCAGTCTTAACCCGCCTTCCGGTCGCGATGTAATGACACGCGTTCCTTCTCGTCAACTGTTCGCCCGGCTCCTATGTTTCTGTGAGTGAACTAACGATCACGTGGGCTCGTTCGATCTCTCGAAGAAATTGGAGGGTTTGCAAAAACCGTGGAACGGGGGAATTTCAGTTGGAGGTTGACTGGGACAAAACTAGAGGGCTTGGGCGTCTCTTCTGACGCAATCTAGAGCAACCCCGTCGAGTCCCAATTATTCGACACCGCAGACATCTTAGAACCTCAAAAACGCATTTTGGAAGAAGATTGTTGAATATCTGTGCATAATAGCACTGGCCTTAGTCGTAGGCGACGTAAATTTAAAAGAAGAATTCTTAAGGGCGAGTATAAAGTCCTTGATAAGTTTTGTCTTGTTTTGAAGGGCTTGTGTATCTTCTGTGGTTCCGTCTTTATGTGCGATGAGATTGGTTTTGTGCCTTAGATAATGCATAACCTTGATTATTTTCACAACTGCAGGGAAAAGCTTGCAGACATGACGACTCCACTTAGAGATGGTGTGTCGGCCTGCGTGGTCGAGCGACTTCCGAATGTAGGCGACTACATCCACAAACGGAAGCATCAGTTGGTGGAGGAGGACGGACAGGGGATTGAGGCCAAGTCCGACGCTCCTCTGACACCTAAAGGCGACGGGCAAGAAGACCAAGACCTCGACGAACATTGAATACGAAATTTGTCTTTTTGAATAATAGTATTAGAACAATCACGAAAAGAAGAAATCTACAAAGTTCACTTGCTTCAAAAAAAATCACAAGAAGATTAAATCAAAAATAATATTTGTGCCAAACAGCAGCAAAATTTTAAAAATTTTCTACCATGAATATCATCACGTTCTAATGTACTGACTTCCTGGTCCCTTGATTTCTGCTCGCATTTCGTACTAATATTTCCACAGCCGCCCTTTTGTCTCGGTTCTTTACGCATTTCCTTTATTTAATAGCAGTTTATAACTCACCGTTCTAAACTTTAATCGTTTAGACACTAAACTTTAGAGTATTTTAGTATTTTTCCTTAAACTTCCCCTGAGATCCTGAAAATTAAATTCTGAAAATCTTTCCAGTTCTGTTTAATTCAATGCAGGATACAAAACTTACGCAAAAATATTATACTAGAGACTATCGGGAAGGATAGAATGTTTGCAACTGAATTAATAACAGAAAAAAGACGATAATACAACTTGCCAATTTACCTTCTCCTCGTTGGTCATGAAAAAGCTTTCGACAGAGAGAATAGAAATAAAATTTGAGCAATTTTAAATAGCAATGGATACTCACAACATCTAATAACGAGCGAAAAGTTACTGTATAATAACAGCTTACAAGTTTCGAACCCTTAAGGAGGGCAAGGCTCGACGTCGGGCTGTCGCGCCATAGAAGAAGAAGAATAACATCACACATTTAAGGAAACAAAATTGAGATACAAAAGGAATTGCTAACCAACAACTCTCATGGTTACTTTCTAACGTGATTTTTGTCTAACAGGAAAGACCTGCTGAAATTCAATGGCAACGCATTTCACTCATAATTTCTAGTGTTTCGACCTATTTTTGTGCAGACTATGCCTGTATCAGATGCACGTGCTTTGTTCCCACGTGGAACAGAGTTCAGTTCCTGGCTCGCCTGTCTAATCCTGCACGTGTCATTTTGACTCATGGGCTCTTAGAGGTCGCGGCGTTTTCGCTTTAGAAAGCTAGCGAATACCCAACGTTGCAATTAAAGTGATCATGCGAGAAAAGTTAGAGGACAGGAAGTCGAAGTTCGACGTCCAAACTGAGTGGATGCAGGACACCGCTATCGACGTCCCTGCAACCGCAACGTCGAGTCATTTTCGGGTAGGCCTTGGCAATATCTGAGTTTGATTGAAGAAAATCCATTGAGCAGGCGAATTACAAAAAAGTGTGAATGTGTCCAACTTTGGATTCCACGCAGGTCTTACAAACAGTTTTTAGTTTAATTATTATTTTAATCATCTATAACATTTAGTTATTTTGCAATAATAATACAATATTATGTTTTCAGTTCATTGTTTGTTTCCTTTGTATTGTTGTTAGTGCTTGGCTGTTACTGGCCTCACTTTAATAAAGGAATTGAATTGAATTATTATTCAAAATTCTTCATTTTGACCATATTTTATGGTATTTAATCTTAAAAGTTTTGTCTAGCTTTTAATGTTTATTGTTCTTTTAGTATTAATGAATTGAATTATTATATTACTTAGGCATATTAATTAGCACATTTTCTTTTCAATCATCTCTCAATAAGGGAATTGAATTGAATTATTATTATTTACTAATATGATACATTTTTATATTTAGTTTCATTTGTTTGTTTTTGTATTTGTAATGTTTACTTTTATTATTATTGAAATGAATTAATTATTTATTATATTTTATCCTGTACTCTGGTTTGGCTGTTGTCGAGCACTTTAATCAATGAATTGAATTATTATTATTATTATTATTGACTTGATGACATTCCTAGCTTTGTTATAAAGGGATGTTCGGAAATCTTTGTTCCTGTTCTCAAGCACATCTTTAATCTAAGTTTAACACAGAATTATTTCCCTATTTTATGGAAACAGGCAGCAGTAGTTCCTGTTTTTAAAAAAGGTAACTCGGCCACTGTTAGTAACTACCGACCCATTTCTATACTTAATACTTTTTCCAAATTATTTGAACTTGTTATTTATGATCATGTCTCACATTACATAAAGTCGAAATTAAATCCTTGTCAGCATGGTTTTACTAAATCTCAATCTATAGTTACTAATCTCGTAACCTATCTTGATTTTATTAATCCAATAGTTGGCTCCCAGGGTCAAGCTGATGCTGTTTATTTTGATCTTAGCAGTGCATTTGATCTTGTCCCTCACAATCTATTACTCAACAAGCTCAGTGCTTTTGGACTCTCTGATGGTTATGTATATACACTGGTTTCGTAGTTACTTAACCAACAGACAATCCCAGGTTCGCGTTTCTGGAACTCTTTCGTCTCCTTTTGTAGTCCTCTCTGGAGTTCCACAGGGATCCGTTTTGGGTCCTCTACTTTTCAATTTGTTTATTGATGATATATGCCAAGTAATTAATCATTCTAAATGCCTTCTTTTCGCTGATATCAAAATTTTTCGTGCCATTAAATCTCCCAACGACTGCAATCAACTTCAAACTGACATTGACTCGGTATAAGGTTGGTGCACTGCTAACTTCATGAAACTCAATATTAGTAAAACTACAGTAATTTCCTTCTCCAGGAAAACCACTACTTTGATCTTTGATTACAAACTTTTTCAGTCCTCCATAACACGTACCGATACCATTAAAGACCTGGGAATATTTATCGACTCCAAGCTCCGATTTCACAACCATGTTGACCACATATTTTCACATTGTATTAAGTTGCTGGGTCTTGTTCGCACGTTAACCTTTTCGTTCTCTTCTCTCGATTGCCTGTATATGTTATATGTAACCTTAGTTAGATCCAAGCTCGAGTACGCCTCGGTCGCTTGGAATTCTATTACGACTACTGATGCCAACAAACTGGAACGTATCCAGCAGAAGTTTGCAGCCCTTTGCTACTATCGTTTTCTCCCCCAAGTGCATTACAGCTACGCTGATGCGTTAGAGTTTTTAAAACTCCATACCCTGCGTAAGAGAAGGCATTGCAGTGATGCACTGTTCCTTGCACAGGTTTACCGCGGTTTTAAATGCTGTCCTTCCCTTCTGGAAGCTGTCGGTCTCCGCATTCCTGCTCGGAATCTGAGAGATTTTTCTATGTTCAGTTTTAGCCCTTTGTTCAAAAACAGTCCTTCTGCTAGATGCGCATCAGCTGCTAATGTTGTCTGCAGGGATTTGGACATATTCGAGACGAAAATTGTCACACTTCTTTACATTTTATAATAGTATAAGTTACTTAATTGATTCATGATATTTTTACAAATATCCTAATGTAGTTAGTAGTAATTTTTTGTGTATTCTTTCCGTATCAATGTATTTTATATATTGCTTGTTTTACCTTTTATGTTTTACTGTGTTTGTGAGTTTATCTCTGTGCTGTATCTGTAATTGGCCATCAGGCTGTTGATACAGCACACAAATAATAAAGAATTGAATTGAATTGAAAAAAAAATATTTCACTTTTGACGTAAATACGTCTATAAGGAAGGGTCATTCGGCAAAAATGTGTTACGAAAAAGTGTAACTTCATTGTTATGTTACCTAGGAAACCTCATCTGTTTATTCGGCATTATTGTTACCTATAAAATATTACATTACATTTCATTACATTCACCTACCAAAGACCCATCTTAAGCGTAACTAATTCAGGTTAAATAAGCAAAGTCTTTATCAAACTTATCTCAATTGTAAAGCATGTATAAAGGAAATATTTAGAATAAAGCCAATATATAAATCTCCTTTCCATAAAGACGTATTTACGTCACATTCTCCGGAACCGTGGTTCCACTGTCACTTTTTGGCTTGCTGATTTCAAAAGCGACATTATTCTCAATCGGCACAAATTGAGGTTTACCTGTATTTACTAGCCACCCTACGATAATTTTGCCCGCCTGTCTTCTGATGACGAGATACCAACATGTACTTGGTTTTTTCTGAAAGGAAAGCATTTTGCTGTAGTGAATTGGGTTAGGTTTCTAGTTTGAACATTTTAAAAAGGAGAATTTCGCGACACAGTAATTTCAGTATTACCAACTTTCCCGCAATACGGAAGATACAGAAAACGTGTAATTGCGGTACTACGTTTTAAACTTTCAAACACGTCATTCTAAACCCTAGTTTATTGAATAACATAAAATATAATTGGCAAGCTTGACCTCTGAAGTTTATGTGGTAAACCCGGCGCTAACTGTAAATATGTAACGTGTTTTATCTACGGCCACACGAACGTTTAATGAATTAATGGTTTTAGTGCATTAAGCCACTGAATGAAGTTCCAATGACGTGAAAAATTATTTTTCACTAACCCCAAATTCAAATAACTGAATATAATGTGAGCGGCTGAAAAGCCAAGTTACAACAATAACGTATATTTGATGCTCAGTAAAAATGGCTTAAGTCAAACGTAATTTATATTACTATATATAAATGTCTAAATAGTTAAATGTGGTGATAAATGCGTTACACAATTCTGGGCTTAAACGTTGCTTGCACTCTTTAAGTTTTTCATTCGCGCTACTACTGCAACAGTGAAGTTCTCAAAAAGGTCGGCTCTCGTTGGTATCAAAGAAGATGTGGCATCACAATTAGGATTATCTTCGCTCGAATGCAGTTCGAACAACAGTTAAACGGAGTATTCAAACTATGACTTTGAGTCCCTTGCAACCACGGCGCAGCGCGTCCTTCGGTCGCGGATGAAAAAGGCCCCTGATGTCGAGGGTAGCTGCTAATACTTTGAATAGGCGCAAGGCCAACAACTGCCCACCGAAACGTTACACAGGGCCTCGGACGGACCTAAGCAACGGAAAATGGACAAAAATGGATTTTGGGTGGTTAGGGGCGGAAGGTATGGATTGGATTCATCCAAGGAAAAGACCGGTTGCGGGTTCTTGTGATCACGGTAACGAACCTTCGGGTTTTATACACGAACGGAAAATGATTAACTGACTGAGCGTACTATTAACTCCTCAAAAAGGGATATGCTCCATGGAGTTATTTATGGGTAATTTCACGTCGAAAAGAATCATAAAATTCAAATACTACTGTCAAGTAATGTATAATATAAACAGTTTTTAATCAATCCTACTCAGAACTGTGAACACTTCTTTCTAGCAAATGTGGAGGTATGATTCTATGCAACACTCGACCGAGTGAGACTGAGCTTCGTGGAACAGTGGACAATGAACCTGGAGGGGCCTCGGGAACCTCGTGTTCTGGGTAGACTAAATAAATGTCACCACTTTTAGTAACATGCATTTTATCATATCCTATAAGAGACACATCCTTGCTACTTGCGATGGAATGAGGCAAACTGCGCCTGTAACGGACCCGCACGTGATGTATAATTGAATACGGAGCAGCAGCGGAAATATACAGACGGGGGAAACCGAAAGTCTTAAAGAAAAAACCTGCCCCAGTGCCACCTCATCCACCACAAGTACCTCATGGGCTGAAGATGACAGACATTTCAGATGTGCTTAATCCTTCCATCATCAAAGCGAGAAGGCATACACACGCTTCGTACGAGGGAACACGAAAAGATAATTTTCAACCACGTCACCCAGTAATTTACTGGGTTTCTTAATTGAAGGACTTCGATAATTTTTCAGGTTTCGTGGGCAGCCGTGTTTGAGACGACTCATTTTCCTCCTTTTCATAAAATTTCCACTACATATCACCGCTCTTTTTACTCGGATAAGGATCGAAAGATTGAACAAAATAGGAGGGCTGGCAATCCGTTTTAAGATTCATCTACAGCTAATTCAAACACGTAGATCTATGGACCTCTTTTACACATTTAACCAAGAAGCACGAATTATCAAAAGAATCGTAACCAGAACGAAATTAATGCTGTAGAGTCAGAAAGTAAGAAACACTTGTATGTAATAACCTACCTTAATTGCTACCAAACGCGCTGAGTGATCTTCAAGAATTAAAACAAACTCGATTAATGTATTACGCAGACTTCTTCACAATGTAAACACACAATCGCGGCAATCAGACAGACGAGAGCTTTATAAGCACTTCTACCGACCTGTCATGGCGACTAGGCGCTAAACAATCCGGTCAAACACGCGAGAGGCAGGAGAACCCGAAACCTATCAGGTAGTCTTGTCCCTGCACAGCAAAATGCTTGTCTCCCGTGCCGGGGACAAGCATTGCCTGCGTCGCCAACACTCCGACTGCACATACAGCGAATTCGAGCCCAAACAAAATTATTTCTTTGAAGAACGCAAATAATGCCGTCGACAGAGAGACTTTGAAAGAGTCCCAGAATCTCACATGATTTTATTCCGTCTAGCTTCATACTATAATATCTAAATCGAAACTTTCAACTATATAAAAATTCGAATTACTATAATTTGTATTTCCATCTTCGACCGAGGAGTGAACATTTAAGTTTGTGGTCACCATCAAAACTGCAACAACTAAATATAGCGGAGTATTGTCAGGTTGGTATTAGCGAACTAGCTCGTAGCCCGCTCGGTGTCACAGGCTACGAATCGAAGAGACATTCAAATCAAACCTGTTTTTTTCATTCTCACGCCTATCTTCAGTTCTTTTTCTTTTTATTCTTCCTTTATATGGTACCAATTCAGTGTTAAGACCGCAATCTTCCGAGATATGCGTACACCCTATTTTACAGGAACCCTTAAAAATATAAGGGCATTAACAGCTCCTGTCCTGGAAATGGCGACTGTAAACCAGAACGCTTTCCCATCTGCCACGTAGAATTATATGATCCCAGACTTGAGACAATTTACAGAGCCATTAACTAATTTTATATGTATCACATATCACATTATTTGTTCTAGCATTTATTTTCCGTTACAGGTAAAGAGGAGGACTGCTTGTTATTTAGATGTCCTCTAAATTCACATCACGTCTTAAGACATTTGAATCCACACTCACTCGGAAAGGAGTAAGAAATTTGCAAAATATATATTACTTTCATCCACCCAATAACGTAACTTTGAGACTTTCAACGTTTACAAGCACAAATTGATGGACTGTGCCGTTGATAATTAGCTCATGAGGGACGTTAATGACGTTTACGACACCACCCACTCACGTACATTGCAAATGCAGTGACTGGAAACATAATCCCCTTCAACTCGTTAACCAAAATATCACCTAAATATTTTGCTTTGTACGGTAGGATGCGACAATGCCTTGTGCCCTGGTAAGGCTAATTACTCATGTGAAAAGTGCGTTTTGATGTTACTTTTAAAAAGATATTTTAATTCAAACTATCAACCAATAACCAATCTGAAAAAGGGCGTAGGCTTATGTAACGTTGTCTTGGCCTTCAAGCCTATTTAACACTGCACTCATCGAACACAAAACAATGATTTAGGGCTCATTTGTAAGTGTTATTGAAACAATTCCAACTTATTACAAGGATAAAGGAACGTTGTAAAAAGAAGCGATGTAAATTATAGCACTGCGAAGTAGTCCATAACATAAACTAAAGTAAAGTAAAGTTTGTCCCACTATGCGCCATGTAGGCGCTTGGGGTGAGAGGAGGTTTAGCTCCTCTCTTTCCTGACCTCGGCACTAGATGGGGGGTGAGTAGTCAGCATCACGCCCCGGTCGGCTTTACCCCCGGGAAAGGACCCCGGTACCCATTGTAGAGGAGGCTGGGTGGGCCCCAGAGCCGGTCTGGACGCAGAGGCTAGAGGAAAAATCCTCTGTCCCCGTCGGGGATCGAACCCCGGTCGTCCATTCCGTAGCCAGTCACTATACTCACTGAGTTATCCCGGCTTATAGTCTATAACATAGCAATCTATAATTAATACAAGGAATGTGCTAAAATTATGGACGTGTTCTTGGGCGGCTGAAATATTCGACATGCATTTTACGCCCCACACAAATGTTTTATGAAGTGCTCTGAAGACACCCTTAAAACTACCCTTCGATAGTAAGGAATCCAACAGACACTTCCAATGCCTGCTCCTATTTAAACACAAAAACATGCAGAGAATATGATCCCCACCCCTCTACCCTCTTTCCCTGGGGTGCGGGTGGCCTCAGAATCTGTCTGAACAACGAACGGAACACAACCACTGCAAAGCCTTTCATCTGTAGCCACCCAATTTACTGACTGTTATTTCTCTGTCCTCCAATTTAATCTTGAACTTCATAAATGTCTTATCAGTAGCAATGTCGTAGTCCTTTTTTCAAACTTATTTCATAAATACCTGCCAACACAGACTTGCTATATCAAGCTTTGTGATTCCATATAAGATCAACTGCTCGTGTCACAGTATCACGGTAATGATTTATCGTAACGTTTCGTCGCCTAATGACGAGTGGCCTCAAAGCTAATCGATTCACAACGTGTTCGAGAAAGTTTATGGACCTACTAGGTTCAGCAAATACAGAGCCCCGTACTTCACTCACGTCGATCTGGGTGCAATTCCCGTCCATGATTTTAATCTTCTGTTTAATCACACGCTTATGTGTGAGTGTAAAATTTGGTCTCTTGCACTGAGAGAAGGACCAGTAAGTTAGATAAAACGATATCATAATGAGGAGCTGCAAAATTTACTTCTTAAAAAATTATTAAGCTGATCATCAAGTCGGAAAAAATTAACATAGCGCACATGGGGAGATAAACAACGCGTCGTGGAAAGACCAAGACATAGACGGCAATATAATATTAAAATTCATATTAAAGATAAACAGTGGAATTGTGTGGACTGCATACATCTGAACACGCTAATGAAATTTCTGTGGCCCACAAAGGGTAGGGATTCTTTACTAGATGAGCAACCATCAGCTTCTCAAGAAGGCCTAAAATATCGCCTATTGAATTCCAAAGCTTGGTCTGAACAGTGGGCCCCAAAACAAATGCATCATTTTGACAGAAAGTAACAGTTAACAAAATTCTGTTTCGCAGCTACTTACGCCACTGTTTCAGCGACAAACTGAAAAAGTGAACACATCTGTGTCGCGTGTTTCTGCAACCAGGAGTACGCAAGATAGCAGGAACAACGACACGAGATCTAATTTCATGTTTCACTTCTTAGACAGCAGGTCCTGACGGATCCCGCCCCCACTGGTAGTAACAGCACTATTATTTGTTGCTGAAATTTTCAAAATCGTCTTCTCTACTCCATTATTTTCCTCAGTCGCTTCATTTATTTTTATTCACAATTTTCTTCCGTCATTCCCTTGCCCGAAAAAAGAAACAAAATTAACACAAAGCAAAGTAAATGGAGAAATATAAATAAAAGCAAATAATCCGCCCAGGGAACACTAATATAATTGTAAAACGTTACAGAAATACAAAAAAACAGATAACCTATCCAGATCATTTCCCTTATTGAGAACGTGCCCTCATGGGAGACAATGTTTATGCCAAATAATTCCAAAGATTTACATATGTCATTTGCAGTAATGACACCTGGCTGAAGGACTATGTCTTCGCGCACTGTTCACACTAAAAGTACAAAATTCTCTTACTTGCCTCGCCGGCACACGTAATCCAACAGCATCCATAATGGAATTGCAATTTATTTTGCCCTTAAAGACATTAACAAGAAATAACGCATCGAGATGTCGCCGTCTGGAATAAAGTGTTCTAAAATTTAAAGTAGATAGGATCAATTCAAATTTGCGTGGGATATTAAACTGAAAAAATCTGTAATTGCACAAACTGGCAAATTTTCTTTGAATATTTTCTAATTTATTAGAATCTGTCTGTGTAAGATTATTCCAAACGACCGAGGCATACTCAAGCTTTGACCTAATTAAAGCATTATATAAAAAAACAAGGCTGTCTAGAGAGGAAAAATTATAAGTAATAAAACGAATAAACCCTAAGGTCCTTAGTGCCTGGGAATGAACACAATTTACATGGCAGTAAAAATACAGTTTATTGTCTAACAAAACACCGAGATCATTACACAATTAGTACGCAAGATTAAAAAGTCACTGACAAAGTAATTAAAATGGGTGCTGTTGGTTTTACGTGTGAACGATATAATTTTGGTTTTCTCTAATACAAATAGTTTTAAACCACGGAAAGCAAACGAAAAGTGCACGATATCGGAGATCAGAAATCAAATCACAAAGCACAGAAGCGTTTGCAGAACTATACGACCAATATCTTGATTTCATACTTTATCAATTCCTGTCCATCGACTGGAAAGTTCCCTGACCAGTCACCATTTGACTGCGAAGAATCCTTAGCCCTTAAATATACTGTGAAATGAGAACGTCTATGAAAAGTGGAACAAGAAGAGGACTTTTGGGTTTTGGGTTATTAAGAGACATTTTTTCTGATATTACTTCCTACGAATAACTTAAATCGAATTAACACAAACCAGGCTCTCTGTAAGGTGAACAGATACTTTTTTCTAAGGTGGCTGATGAGAACTGACGTGGGTCTAAAACTTGTTTTACCGGTTAGCTCTCCTACTTCGTATTCGGAAGTTCCCGGGTTCAGATCTCGATCCGGTGACCGGCTATCCTGACTGAGGTTTTCCATGGTTTTCCTCACTCTCTCCAGGTATATACCAGGATAGTAACTCAATTTAGGCCACGACCGCTTCCTTCAATATTATTTTCAATTCATTGCTTGCCGACGTGCTCTCATCCGACGTTATGCAGTACAGACACTGAAAGGTCATTAAATAAAGTATAAAAAATACATAAATAAATAAAAATCATGTTTAGTCCATTTCTCTGCGCACCTAAACACCAAGGTGTAACCCTCATATCAAATAGACCCGAACTTAAATTGTGTCTTGTCCCATAATAACATGTGTTTGTAAACGAACTCAGTTCAAATAAACAGATATCACACGGACACATTAATAAGTAATAATAAGATGAAGAAGTCCCATCTGGTGGCCAAAAGCAGCTCATCCATCGTCAGTGTTACGATCCTCTGAGGCTCTGGTCGACATCCACGTACACACGACCAAAGTATCTGTTATTTAGTCATTATTCGTTGTCAGAGCCTCGTAAATTCAAACGTGGTAACACGAGAAGGCTGAATACACCTTCATTTACACTTTTTCTAATCATAAGTGTAACAAATATTATCAAATTTTACTGATGACGGATTTTATACAACACTGCATAGAACGGAATGAAAGAGAAATGTCGATGGAGGAGTGCAATGCGAGAAAATCACAATGACATTAAAGTATACTAATAAACTCAAACATCTGAGTAACGGACTTCATACGGCTGGCACCGCGCAATGAAAACAGATCGGATTTGAAAGCTAGTTTATTGTTATTGAATCAATAATCTCGAGCAACGACAGCTTCAAATACTCTGTCACCCTTTGTCCCACACGATCACGTTAATAATGCCATTTGACTGCAGAATCATTGCTACATTTTGACACCAGATGGTAGCACACGGTGTTATCAACGAAGTAAGAAATCATTACACTGTTCTGTCTTCATATTGTCATGCATCATATAAAATCGAATAGTCACTCTGTCGAATAGAATATATATCGACGCTCTACCAACTATAAGTGTTGTTTGTTGGATTACTTTACGATGCTCTATCAATTACCGAGAAAACATAACATAAAATGAAATATGGCTGGGTGGTTCTTACTGATAAATCTGAACTGATTTAACAGAAAACCTGTACAGTTTAAGTAACCATCCCTGTACTATGGAGGGACTGGGTAAAACTATGATGACCTGTCAGAACGGTCGATACTGGGACGTGACTCGAACTGAATGCAAGTCGGGCGCCATGAAACTGCTTGCTCACTGGCTCGCTTTGTCACTCACTCATATGCTGAGGTTTCTGAAGACTGCAGCCGACCGCCCAAGACATCCCCTTCAACACAGAATGTAATTTCGTGTACGTATGAGTCGCTTTCAATAGCTGGACAGGACAAGATTTGTTGTTTACTTCCAATTTGGAAGGGGGGAAACAAAGAAGAACAGGATTTCTTGGTATTCTGGAATTCTACGAAACGAGGGTATAGCAGTTTATAGCAAAAGAATGCGACACGTTGAAGTAATGCTACAACTGTTTTGCGATGTGTTGTATTCAAATAATAAAATTCTCAAACAAAACTTAAGTGTGTTTGCTTATTTCATTGTACAGCATGAACAGATGTAAGCCTGTAGCGTCTAGAACAGCCTACTTTACAGGCATATCCAGTTACATAGCTCATTTTAAAAATGCGTATAGCGTACGTACGTCTACTTAAATGAATGTTTTAGACTGAGTGTACTTTGAGGCCAAGAGCAGTTACTTTAAATATATTGTGATTAATTAATGGATGTTTGTTTTTGAAATTTGTGTGTGTTTTTGTATTGTATATCCGTGTAAGGTGGAATGTTTTTGTAGATGTATGAAACATTGATTTATATTGTCACTGAATTTCTGCCATCTTGAATAAATATATTCTGAGGAAAAAAATGTGGGGCAATATTTAATGAGCGACCCTCGTAGATGTCTAGTTACGAGGTGCGATTGGAAAGTTTCCAGACTGCGCCTATAAAAACCCGTACATTTATCTCAGGTTTTAAATTCATCCATCACCCTCGAAGTAGTTCCCCTGGGAGTGAACACAACGATCCCAGCGCCGCTGCCAAACCTGGAAGCATCCCTGGAAATCTTTCTTTGTCAGCCTGTCAAGCACCATCTGCGATTCTGCCTGAATCTCTTCTATCGTCTCAAATCTCCTTCCCTTTAGCTGAATTTTCATCTTTGGGAAGAGGAAGAAGTCACACGGAGCTAAGGAGGGTGCGGGATGACGGCCATGGTGTTTGAGGCCAAAAACTGCCGAACTTTGAGGGCGGTGTGCGCTGGCGCGTTGTCATGGTGCGTCGCATGTGGAGTTCTTCCTTTAGAATCAGCTGACAGGTCCCATAGCCTATCCCAACAATGTCGCACAAGTCGTTGATGGTACGACGTCGATCTTCGTGAATGGCCTGCCGAATCTTCGTAATATTTTCGGGCGTTGTGCTCGAAGATGGTCGTCCAGAACGCTCGTCATCATCGACAGAGGTTCGGCCATTTTTAAAACGTGAATGCCACACAAAAGTTTGCGGACTCCCCAAATGCTTGCTTTAGCATTTCATAGGTTTCCGTAGCCGTTTTGGCGAGTCTTTGGCAAAATTTGATGCACACGCCATTCCGAAATCGCAGGAGGGTAGGTGTAATGCACTACCAAAACGCCCGTAACTAAGAAACAAATGCTAATTCGATGATGCCGGCTGGCACACTGATTCACTATGAATGTAGGCCGCACCCCCTATCGGCAGAAGCTCGTACTACATCCGGTTCGCCCTCTATTGACACAGTCTGGAAATGTTCCGATCGCACCTCGTATGTGTGTAGGGTGTTATATGGAGTGTAAAAAGTAAAGTAAAGTAAAGTTTGTCCCGCTATGCGCCACGTAGGCGTTTGGGGGGAGTTTAGGTATAGCTCCTCTCTTCCTTGACCTCGGCACTAGATGGGGGTGAGTGGTCAGCATCATGCCCCGGCCGGCTTTACCCCCGGGAAAGGACCCCGGTACCCATTGTAGAGGAGGCTGGGTGGGCCCCAGAGCCGGTCTGGACGCAGAGGCTAGAGGAAAAATCCTCTGCCCCCGTCGGGGATCGAACCCCGGCCGTCCAGCCCGTAGCTAGTCACTATACTGACTGACCTATCCCGGCTCATTATATGGAGTGTACTTGTTTATATTATATTATTTTGTTGTAATTGTGTAGTGTACGGACCACTGCCACCGCGTGCAAACCCAATTTCAGTAAATAAACAAAAATAATAATTATGCATCTTACACACATTTCAGTATTTGAGAGTTCATATAACCGTTACCCATGTTCGTCTTCTGGTTTGTAATGCCACGGAGAAACATCTTCAGGGCTGAAATTATGTTTCTCCAAAACACTGGTATATAACCACGAGTTCGGCGTCGTGAGACGAGAAATTCAAATAGCACATGAGATAGTGTAATTTCTAAGACAGCCTGCTGTTTAGCCTACACGCCTCACCAACGTGTCGGAGAAGTTGCCGTAAAAGCACGGCGATGTTCAGGTAACTCGAAGAAGAGCCTACCTGAATGTAATAGGCGAAACGGACCTTTTGTATGGAAACTTAGAGTGTAACTAAAAATTAAGTTGTTTTATTGACGGAATAAACTAACGTGACAATTTGTAGCATTTCAAATACGAAAAATCGCGGGCTTGACATTTACAGCCACCGAACGTGAGCGTATCATACTTTTAAGAAGTTCAACAGATGCTACACCAGATTTCAGCTCTGGAGATAATAGTAATATAAATTTTCAGTTCAAAATATTGTAATGATATTCAGTTCATAATTTGAATGTGCTAATTGAACAGCTTCAGCAGAAGAAGACAGAATAAGTACAAAGTAAGAGAAACAACAATAACGTAAAAGAACATTCTAGTCCACCGAGCATAAAATTCTGAAAGCAGCAAAAATGGTAATTAATGATTAATCGATTTAAACAAAAGGTTAACGTCAAAAATATGCTGTCAAACATGTTGACATTAGGCTTATTGACAGCTGAGGCAACGAACAGACGGACATTTGCTGCGCGAAAAAACAGAAGGTATTGAAGTTTGATTTTTCGGCAGAACTCGTACAACCAGCAGTTTCCAGATAGCGCGAAGGTCAGGCAACAAAGCAATTGTAAACGTTCCATATGAATAACACGCGAAAACAGAGCCTTCATTCGTAAAATATGCGTAATATTAAGTTATACAAAACGCAGTTTTAACTGTATGCAGAATTATTTGAAAGAAATCTGTTGTAACAAAGTAGAACAATTTTTCTAGATTATTTCAAGTTTTCTTGTTTTGGAGTCGTGGTGGTATGAAAGGCATTTTTATGCTTTTAGCTAACTAAGCTCATCTGGATCAGCATCAGTAATAATAAGAAATATTACATCAGGTTCATAATATGTAAACAGGTACATCAAGAAGGTTCGTTGAAAAAAGAATTCGAGATCACACGTCGAGAGGTACAGCAATTATTGGGACTGAACACAAATTACAGACGCATAAAGTATAATTGACTTAATATCATATTAGCCCACAAAGCAAAGATAAATCTGCATTACAGATAAACCTTTACCCTGACAATGACGAACTGTTTATGAAATTTATAATTACTCTGGTACACACCTGTAATTACAAATTATTTTAGCCACTGTAGAATTTAAAGCAGCATTTACAACGCATGTGTCTCGTGACGTCACAGAGGTGGTCAATAATGTTATTATTCAAAACAAGTACTGGATTAATAATAAAAGAAACGATAATGCGGTCATACACATGAATCACATACAGAAAACAGAAATTATCCAGCTTCAATCAGAGAGCTCTTCACATCGAGTTATAACCACGTGAAACACAAGACAGCAGCGTGGGTTTTGTTACTTAATGTTATCATTGGCATTTGTTATCCTGTTCACCAGCAACAAATTATATTAAAAAATATTTAAAAATTATATTACAGGTAAAAGCCACAGAAAATATGCATCAAAGCGAGACCCCAGAGTGTACGCCTGCCTCTTACTGTGTATGGAATATAATTTCGTAGGTAAAAGATAAAATAAGAGGATATTGAGGGTCTTTAATGTGGAACATTATTTTCCATCCGTGAAACTTAATGCGAATAAAGTTTACAGAGACCACTGTAAAATAAGGAGTCAATTCTCAATCGCACAACTAAATTTCTCAACAAATGTTCGACCAACAGCATGTAATTTTAGTCTGAACAGTTACGAAAGTTCGTGATCTTTATTCCGAAACAATTTTGTGACCGACAAGTCGCGATACAATGCAACGGACACGCGACTCAAACGCGAATGACACGGCGTGTCATTCCGGAAACAGCCACACGCATCGAAATATTTCCGTGGAACACTGACGGTCGATTCCAAATTTGTTCTGCCACACTTACGTTCGTGAGGAAAAGTAGAAGTAAATGCCCTTGGCCCCAACGAAAATACTTTAATTTTTCTCATTTTCGGCGTTTCGACGAGAAGATAGCAGACAATATTTAAGCCCCTGTACTAAGGGGCTGCCGGCTGGACTGTTAACTCCGCGGTCAACGGTTAAGAATATGCTAGTACAACCCTAACACTGACGTAAGGCGCTGAAGGTTAATTCTCTTCAACAAACGTGCCAGCCGGCGTTATCGTACATCAATATTTTAAAACATCACGAGATATTTAAATTGCACTTACTCAAAAGCAGCATTAACTAAAATTTATGAATAGAATCACGGTCAAGAATGACAATACATACAAATTCTCTACTGTTGTGCACATTTCTTTCCTTAGTTCAGGTTCCAACCTGAACAACTCAAAGTACAAAAAAAACTGAATTATTAATATTTCGTCACCACACCAAATGACACAGCCACTACTAATTTTTAAAAATGATTTCTTTGGTATCGACAAAAGTAGTTATTCTTTTGTTTATCGTCTTCGTTGGTCCCATGTCTCCACCTATTTAGTAATCTTCAAGCGGACGGACGTCATTTTTTGCACACCGCGACGTACTTGAAGGGATTAGTGACTTAAAGATACTGTGACGCCTTTGGAAACACTTTGGAACTTTAACGAGTATTTCTAAGTATTTCACTAGCAGTTAAGAAACATGAGCTGGTGAGTGAACATCACATTGTATCCTGCCGCGCTGAAATATTAAATTCCTGACACAATAATCAATATACAATATACAATCTCAGAGTCAAGGAGCTTAATTTATTTCATTCGAGAAGTTTACCAGAATACAGACCGCAAACCTTCTTCCAGCAGACTTGCCGGTCACTCCAGTTACCGACACGCGTTGCATTCCGAGCACGTGAGAAAGGCAGTAATATAAGAGGGTGCCCTGCCTGTGGACCTCTTCATCGTGCGTATGCGATGAACACTGACGATAGTTCAGTGTGACATTATTCGCTTAGACACAAGGTGCATACGAACACAAATATGTGTATGTTGTGTTAAATATGGTTTTAAGTCATAATAAGTAAACGACTTTATTTACTAGAGCGAAATAGCATCATACATTATATGACTTCGAGCTTTGATAGAAATTATGGTGTGGAACTGTGGTCTATATTTGGAAATAAACTACTAACACAGATGACTATCTTCATACACGGGATTACGTTCCTGTGATTCAAAGTTTATTGACGTTTGAGAAATCCTTATGCTTCAATCATTAAGACGACGGCTTCTGAAATGTTGGCAAACTTCTACCAGTCTACACGGCGCTATAAACCAGAAGGCAACCATCTTCCTTTTCACCACAGTGATAATCTCAAATCAAACAGGGTACTGTATGTTTAGGAATAGTAGATGAGGAATCACCACTGTAATTCGAGTGAAATATTAATCACGCACAAGTATTTTACAGAAAATATTTTATACTACGTAAGAGATTAAAAATATGTGATACGTATGTAAAGAAACAAATGTGTATGCAGTCGGATAAGCGAGACACAACAAGAAATGTGAATAAATTAGCAAATTTGATATAGAATTAAATTTAATACGTTCAACACTGAAGCAGCATTCTGGTTCACCAGTTCTAATTCCCTGGAATGGCATTTGTGACAACATAGCTCTACACGAAGATTTCTGTCTTCTGGGTTGTTGCGCTGTGTAGTCTGGCCGATGTTTACCAACGCTTCAGAGGTCATACTGCCTCCATCATCAGGGCGATGAGTATGAAGATTTCTGTCTTCTGGGTTGTTGCGCTGTGTAGTCTGGTCGATGTTAACCAACTTTTCGGAGGTCATACTGCCTCCATGATCAGGGCGATATTTGAAGTTTTCACAGCGGTGAGTCTCAAGATTTCTGTCTTCTGGGTTCTTGCGCTGTGTAGTCTGGTCGATGTTTACCAACGCTTCAGAGGTCATACTGCCTCCATCATCAGGGCGATGAGTATGAAGATTTCTGTCTTCTGGGTTGTTGCGCTGTGTAGTCTGGTCGATGTTTACCAACGTTTCAGAGGTCATATTGCCTCCATCATCAGGGCGATATTTGAAGTTTTCACAGCGATGAGTATGAAGATTTCTGTCTTCTGGGTTGTTGCGCTGTGTAGTCTGGTCGATGTTTACCAACGTTTCAGAGGTCATATTGCCTCCATCATCAGGGCGATATTTGAAGTTTTCACAGCGATGAGTATGAAGATTTCTGTCTTCTGGGTTGTTGCGCTGTGTAGTCTGGTCGATGTTAACCAACGTTTCGGAGGTCATACTGCCTCCATCATCAGGGCGATATTTGAAGTTTTCACAGCGGTGAGTCTCAAGATTTCTGTCTTCTGGGTTGTTACGCTGTGTAGTCTGATCGATGTTAACCAACGTTTCGGAGGTCATACTGCCTCCGTCATCAGGGCGATGAATGTGCCAATTGACAGAAATCTTCATACTCACCGCTGTAAAAACCTAAAATCTTACATAGCTGTGCACTTTTGTGCAATTCCAAATCATTCTTTCGCCACTGCACTAAAATTCTGAGCGACAGAGAAGCGAAATGTAACAGCTGCAAACCGCATCTGTGCAGCTAACAACTGATCATTAAATTTTGCGAAATTAATCCAACACATCCAACACGCGTTCTATCATGGTTATCTTCTAGCACTTCGCTGAACAACATAAGAGAAACGGAGACGGATACTGCGTATACACAAATTTCCTAAGTAACTTCAGGTTTGTATAAAGTACCTTATCTTATAAGAAGAATCTCATGTGCAAGTTGACCTAATAGTAACGATTTATAATTATTTTAGACAGATGCTCGGTTACAAGCTACACAGAACGAAGTTTTTATGACGTTTTCCAGTCTGTCCATGTGCCTTCACACAAACAGCTACCAGTGTTTTATCAATTCTAACCCACTAACTATTCAGAGCAACCTTTCCATCTGATTAGACGCTATGTCTGCTACGTTTGTAGTTCAAATGTTGCCACTGAGTAACTCAAGATTTCAGCAATAGAATCAATCGCTGTTCCTCCTTTTTCCAATTCAATTCTTTATTATTTGTGTGCTGTATCAACAGCCTGATGGCCAATTACAGATACAGCACAGAGATAAACTCACAAACACAGTAAAACATAAAAGGTAAAACAAGCAATATATAATACATTGATACGGAAAGAATACACAAAAAATTACTACTAACTACATTAGGATATTTGTAAAAATATCATGAATCAATTAAGTAACTTATACTATTATAAAATGTAAAGAAGTGTGACAATTTTCGTCTCGAATATGTCCAAATCCCTGCAGACAACATTAGCAGCTGATGCGCATCTAGCAGAAGGACTGTTTTTGATCAAGGGGCTAAAACTGAACATAGAAAAATCTCTCAGATTCCGAGCAGGGACGCGGAGACCGACAGCTTCCAGAAGGGAAGGACAGCTGTTTTAACGCAAATACTTGAGCAATCGACAATATTTAGTGTCGTCTTAATGTCGCGTCTTCCTCCACACAGCAGACAAGATAACACTTTAATTTTATGCAAACATAAATATTATTATTATTTCTTTCTTCAGAACTTTTCCTGGTGCTGTTCCTCTGGAACCAACGATGTAATCCACCAATCAGTCGTCAAGTGTCTGATTGTAGCGCTGTTCTTATCATCACCATCATAATCATCATCATCATCACAATTATTGGGTTTTATTTGGTGTATCACGCCTTCCTTTACCACTCCGACAGCCTCTTGGTTTTCATAAAATCCTCGTTAAGAACTCAAAGGAAATTTACAACTTCGGGTTACACCAGATTCTTTAATTATAATAATAAATATTAAGACATTTTAGTCGGATTAAATTTCTTAACGCTCCATTTAAGGACGAAGCATGTTAATGCTCTTTTTCGTATTAATTTCTATTTAAAAATAATTTTCTCTTTACTATATATCCTGTGTTCTATTGTGTTTTTATTTCAGTGCTTGTCTGTAATCGGCATTCAAGCTGTCGTGAAGTATATTCATGAATGAACTGAATTTTCATACCGTATAACAAAGTATCAATTCATGATTCCGAGTAAAATGTCTCTGCGGGTAATTTAATACCAGCCTCTGCAAAAAAATATATTTGAAACGGATGACCGTTGAGATTATCATGTTTCGCGCTGTTCTCAAAATGGCTGTTTCATGTACTGTACTACGTGTTTTATTTTCAGATATTAACGACATCCTTCCAGCTGAACAATAATTATCCCGTAATATTCGCCGTCACATTCCATGTGTACTGGATATCAATCAACACGTCACTGTATAAAATATGTCTTGTTAAAATGTTTTACAATACACGTGACACCAAACTACTTCCTTCATTTCTTCTCTTGTCCAAGCCACTCTTGTTTTTCTTGATTGATTTTCTTGTGAGTCTTGGGCTTGTTGGCTGTGCGTGTCCATGGTTGGCCTGCGTTGAGTCGCCTAATTGCCGTAACCAACCTCAGCCCTTGGAGTACTTATTATTCAATTTCACCATTTTAGAGGAACACATGACACGTACATGAAATTATAACCTCTTAACATGAGTTTCTGGTAGTAAATTCTGTGTTCCAAGTCATTTAGTTCTGTAACAGCTATATAATACAGACGTTTAATATATAATTTTAAATGCTCCATCATCATTAACAAATCCACAGTCCCTATATTTATTAAGTAGAGAAATATTTTTAAATTAAAGTACTTTAAGATATTGTAAATGCGTCATATTGTGATTATAATTATTAAAAATATATTAAGAATTGCCGTCAATCACAAATATAATATATAAAAAAAATATATATATATAAAAAAAATATAATAATGTTAAAAAGATTAAAACATCATTTGAGGTTCCCTATCGAGTACTCGATTACATAGGAACTTACACGACTAGTTTCGGCTACAATTTAGCCATCAACGGGTGTTATGTAGTTAAAACTTATTACTGAAAAGTTGATTTTTATTGTTTTCCATAATTTATAGTCTTCATCTTCTGATGTTGTTCTTCTTGTTCTTTATATTGTTCCTTCGTTTTGTTGCACTATCACAGGTCACTATTATTAGGTTTGTATTTCATGTTCCGTAGTGTCGTCAATATTTTGTGTAGGACTGTGAAGCAAAGTATTTAATTTTATTTTATCAATGTCAATTGAAAATAGAAATAGAAATATAGAAAACAAAATAAATAGTAAAAATAAATAAATCAGTTGACTTACCCAAGAAGTAATATCTTAATCGTATATAGGAGAGACGGAGATGTACTGGACTGTATTGTATCGTGGCTTGTTATCGACTGCGGTGCTAGTGGGTGAAAGGTGGTTAGTCAGGGTTGAGGTCAAGGTACTGAAGTGCTTTAAAGATGGGGTTGTTAAGTACAATATTATTATCATTAAGGCATATGTTTTGTTTATAATTTTGATATATGTGATATTTTTCTATTGTATCTCTGTGTCTTTTGTTTTTTATTATTTTCAATATGTCCATTGTTTCATTGATTGTGTTATAAGCATGTCCTGTATTAAGAATAAGATACAAAGAACACATAGCAGCCATAAGACATAATAAAGATAGTTCTGCATACTCAAAACTCTGCATGTTGACGCACCTAATTTCTCTTCGGTCGCTCCATGTTATAAAATAAATTCCCCTTCTAAACACGTGTAACGTAATCAGTAATTAACAAGATTTTATTGCCTAATTTGATAGTATTCTGTTACTGGAAATAATTAATGTACGATGAAAAATGCAATAAACTGGAATAGCTTAGTAAAGGAACAAGCTACGCAGTTCGATTCCCAAGGGAGGAAAATACTTCGTTCTTTGTCGGCACGTAAGAGAAAGGTCTCAGAAACCCCTCTGTAAACAGGGCCTGGGAAATTTGGAGTGCGCACCGTATATGAAGTTACGGACGGGGATAGATGACCTTAAACTCACTTAGAAGAAAACAAGTTTTCGTCATCGCAGTTTCCGTTGACACAGGAGAGACGTTTCGGTATCTGTCTGTTATGAGGTAAATATTCTGTTATTTCTTCAAAGTAAAACCATGGGAAATATTGGCATAAATTTGTTATTAAATAACCTAAGTTTACCTATCTACACGAGAGTTCACTAATGGACTCATTTACCTTATATAGACAAAGAAGCAAAGAGTAGCACGCAAGACTATCCTGTCGACTCGTGAACACAGCCATGATGGAGGCAACAAGGATCTGTGAAACGTTGGAAAACTTCTACCAGACTACACGGGGCGACATCTTAGAAGACAAGTCATCTTCACGCGCTCAGCCATGAGGACATGAAACCTCACCGAGGAATCAATTTGGTCAATAAATGCACTGGCCCAGATGCTTTTTAGGCATGTACTCTCGCGTATCCCACCGCAGCCCTTTATGATTTCTGCGGTGTAGGGTTGGATGTAACAAGGAATTGTAATGCAATTTTAAATTAGTGGCTGACGTCATCCCCAATTTAAAGCGCCCAACTAACACAGACGCGGCTGTCACAGTCACGTGTCAGTGATCCATCTTTGTATCACACATGCAGCAGACGGGGATTGATCTCCGAGCCAAAGAGGCTGGAACGCTCATTGCTACAGCGGTGGGGTTCGGGATCGAGGTCAAGTTGCGACCTTTGACACATCTACCAGATGGAGATGTCTCATGTCTCAGGATGAAAAAATCTTAGTCCCACTTCAAACCACGGTAACTAATTAACTGTCTAAATAACAAAGTACGAGGTGCGATCGGAAAGTTTCAAGACTGTGTCAATAGAGGGCGAACCGGATGTAGTACGAGCTTCTGCCGCTAGGGGGTGCGGCCTACACTCTTAGTGAATCAGTGTGTCAGCCGGCATCATCGAATTAGCATTTGTTTCTTAGTTACGGGCGTTTTGGTAGTGCATTACACCTACCCTCCTGCGATTTCGGAATGGCGTGTGCATCAAATTTTGCCAAAGACTCGCCAAAACGGCTACGGAAACCTATGAAATGCTAAAGCAAGCATTTGGGGAGTCCGCAAACTTTTGTGTGGCATTCACGTTTTAAAAATGGCCGAACCTCTGTCGATAATGACGAGCGTTCTGGACGACCATCTTCGAGCACAACGCCCGAAAATGTTACGAAGATTCGGCAGGCCATTCACGAAGATCGACGTCGTGTGCGACATTGTTGGGATAGGCTATGGGACCTGTCAGCTGATTCTAAGGGAAGAACTCCACATGCGACGCATCCTGTCTGAGGACCAGAAGCAGAATCGACTTCTCGTTTGTCAGGAGCTCAAAGATCTTGCAAGAACCGACCCCAACTTCCTTTCTAAGCTCCGTGTGACTTCTTCCTCTTCCCAAAGATGAAAATTCAGCTAAAGGGAAGGAGATTTGAGACGATAGAAGAGATTCAGGCAGAATCGCAGATGGTGCTTGACAGGCTGACAAAGAAAGATTTCCAGGGATGCTTCCAGGCTTGGCAGCGGCGCTGGGATCGTTGTGTTCACTCCCAGGGGAACTACTTCGAGGGTGATGGATAAATTTAATACCTGAGATAAGTGTACAGGTTTTTATAGGCGCAGACTGGAAACTTTCCGATCGCACCTCGTAAGGTCTTTGTGATAGCAGAACATAAATGTTCAACGCAGTTAATAAGAAAAATCCTGAGCCAGTTCCATCCACCTAACACCCACATAACCTTTTTCCCTGAGAGTCACCTTAATTTCAATTTCCCATTTCCTTACCTCCTAAGTGACATAATTTCAAGAGACTTGTGGTTCTCGCCGATACATAACGTTAATTTCCCACTTTCTGTATTCCTGGGTTCAGGTGACGTTGCGCGTGGAACATTTCCTGCGCGAATTTTAAGTATCATCCCCTTATAAAGGTCTGGTTCAGAACAAAATTCTGGTCACGGAGTGAATTGAACAGGGAAAAGAAAAGCTATGACAAGATCGACTACGTGAGGAGTTTCTGTTATGTAAGCGGGTTACCTCATGCGGTAACACGAATCTCATATTAGAAATTTATCCTATTCGAGTTTCGCAAAAAAATATCTGCACTGACAACAATTTTCGTGGTTTTCCTCAGATAATTGCCCAGACAATACCTTCAAATAGGCCACGATCATTTCCTTCCGCATCTCATCCGACTTACTATTCACAACCATCGCAGCAAATGTATTGAAACTTGCACAACAAAATAACCATCTCATGTGTAACGCCACTGATGCCGATGATGCGTTGTGAGACGTACCGTCAATTCTGTGGTACAATTTCTGTAAATACAGTGTAATTACGCTTAATGCGGCAGAAATGTATCAAGGCTTCAGTGCGTGGACAACGCGCTGCCTACTCCCCAGCGCTCGTAACAAATGAATAACTATACATTGAAATGTTCTGTGCATTTCACAGTAACAATGATAAATGCATAAACGAAACCAGAATTGTGAGTCACTGGTTCTACATTAACGAACATAACTTATTTGGATGCAAGAACTCACGCGTGTTACGGCATATGAAGTTAATACGTTCCTTCTTGTACCACGTGTTTATAATGTGTAATAAACATTTATATTTTAACTTTAAAATTTAGTACTAGGAGACTGATCTCTGTTTGGACGTGGCGATAAGCAACTCTGACGACTGAAACTACATCCCAGTCTCTCAAATGAGGTTTAATACAATAAATTGTTCAAAATTGAGTTCAACTTACATTGAGGCTGTGGACAAGCAAGATAAGGCACAAATATTTATTTCTGCTGTTTCGATTTGTCACAACTAACAAGAGTTGTTTCTTCAAAACGAGCTGAAAGATGACAACGCAGCGGTGGATAAACTTAACACTGCTATATATATATATATATATATATATATATATATATATATATATATATATATATATGCCAAGAAACAGAGAGGCTTTCTCAGATTATTTGAAGCGCTGCCGTATTTCCGGAAAAGAAAAATTCACAATTGTTTTATGAAGACGATCGAGCCATTTTATGAAACAGCGTATGACTAATAAAGATAAGTTACGTACATTTAGTTGTTAATCTTCTTTAAAATACTAAAATACTTGAAATATTACTGGCTGCCACAATCTTTCTATCCTCAGTTCTCCGAAATACTGCATCAGTTTCACAATTTACAGAAGTCGGTTTTCTCGCACACATTCAAGGACCTCATACTGACTCGCAAGTAGATTCCTACCGATCGCACTGCTGTTGACGCAAAAGTTACATCGGGAATTCGTGAGCTAAAATGAGTCGCCGTCCACACCGCAGATCGAGGCAGGAATTTCGCTCCTTCGGACCACTAAATAATTTCCATAGCTGAAGGACATGTGGGGGTTTAGAAACACTAAACGCACAATGTTACAAAGGATAGAAGAAAAGAAGGAGACAATGGCGTATGGAGGCAGCGGTGTACGTTTAGGTATGGACTTTCAGTTAATTCCACAGTGTTTAAACTACATGGACATGAATATTCCTAGATCTCTACCAGCGTTCAATGTATAGTGTAGTGAAATTCAGTTCCGTGATTACGCCAGAAAAAGTTTATTGGAATTACGTCTAATTTTTCAAAACCAAATTCTCGAAAAATGCTTTTACTGCTTGATAATATAATAAATTTAAATTGTTCCTAACTCAAGTATCAATTTTCTTGTTCTTCACGGAATCCAAAATAATTCGCTCGATTCCAATCCTTTCATCCTTAAGAGCAATAAGTTTTCGGAATAGATCGACTCACTCCTAGACTGTAAAGTAACGGCAAAGTTTTAGGTGTAATTTAAAATACTTTTGGAAGTTCCACAAGCTGCGATGAAAGGAACAGAAATTCACAAATTTCATATTCGTAATTTGTATTCTTGACCTCATATTTTAGGGTAAGTAAATCAGTGATGATAAAGTAATCTAGTTTATGTAAGAAGCAAGAGAGAGATAATAAATTTATACAACATTTTGATCTGAAGACCTCAAAAGAAGACGCTATATGGGACTTGCAAATTCTGTCTCTCCCAGTGTTAAATTTAACCTAGCTTAACCGTTAGCTCGGCTGAGTTTCTGGAACGAGAATTTCAAGAATGATGACACCATATTTACTACACGTGTCATTTCGTTCATACCACGGCCCACAAACTCATTATACTACTTAAAATATCATTACAAGGGACAAGCACGCAGAGACACAGTCATTAATTTTCGGCCAAGTTTTTGAGAAAAAGTCTTAATACAATTACACATAATAAGTGACACACTAGATGAAAATTGGGTAACTATAAAGAGTACATTTCCCTCATGTATAAGTACCAAACGAAAGGACGCATAGGATGAATCTTTATTACATTCTCGAAAATAAGCCAGATACAAATGCATGAAGCAGTGATTTGTTCAAACTGATTATCTTGCCAAAAATGTAGTCTATCAGTGCGAGGTGTTTTTAGGGACTATTTGTAAACTGCTTCAGACACTATCTGATAGCAATCACAGAAACTGTTTAACTCAAACCGGTAATTGTAACTTTTATATATTTGAAAGAAAATAAGTCTTTTTCCTACTGTCTTGTCCTCGAATGAACTACGTAGCACAGGAGATACAATAAATGATTTGCTATTTATAGAAAATAATAGTTTCTTTATTGGAATAAACGAGCATATGTTTTTTCGTCTTCCTTTCCGTTTGTCAGTAAATATAACCGACGAAGGTTTAATATAAAAGTCAAAATGAGTGTTATTATTAAATAGTTTTTAGTGTTAATTCTTTCTTCGTAGTGCTTTTTCTAAGATGACACAAAATATTTTTAAAAAGGACACAGATTATTTACAAACCAACAGACCGAACGAGTAGCCATATGGTAATACACGATGAAGGTTCAACGCCGCTTAAATCAAAACGCTGGATTCGACAAGAGCTTGTGGAATCTGAATTCGGTTCACATTCCAACATCCGATTCCCAAGATCAATTTTAATATAATAATATTATAAATATTAACATTATAAACTGCGAAAACTACATATTTATGATATTTTCATTAAACTATATTTTTTACTTTCAAATTCATACTACGGCTTCTGGAAATTCCTGCTGGCGCAAGACAGATTTAAATATTCTGTCTCGCGCTCCTGGTATAAAGCGGAACCAAGTGACAGCTGTGATAAAGATCACAAGAATTAAGACAAAATTTAACGCATTATTTTAGAACACTTATATCTAAAACTGAAACAAAGCAGCATATAAAAAAATCTTTACTAACCGTTTTTTAATTATGGAATCCGCTGAAGCGTTAAGACGCAAAATCAATTTTGATGCCTTGTCCTCTTACACAGGAAATACATGGATGAGTGGGCTGTCTCATTTCACTGCCGTTTCAACTAAGCAACATATAAATTAAATTCAAGTAATGTTTAACAAACAAAATATTACTTATCATTTTTAATTAAAAATATACGATTTAGTGCAGTGATATCCCAAACATGATCATATCGAGGTTATAACAACTGTGCTGCGTTGCATTCAAGTACATATTCATAGTAGGCCACGACAGAAGTACACGAACATGGTAGACCAGCAACCGTCACCTGGCTCTTATACAAATAGAACAGAAGTTAGGTCCAAGCGTAGATTTGTGTGTTTCGATACGTATTCATAGCACGGAGGCGAGCTTCAATTACTGCCCACTGTCCCCTCGCGGGACCAATCAAACCGGACTTTTATTTTTCTGATCCTATTAACATAATGCTATTTACAAACAACAGCCATTCAGTCTGACTAATACCAACTTACCTTCGTGATCTTAAAATCCCTCACACCGTGTAGTATTATAACACGAAAGTTGAACACTCCAACAACCTTTACAATTACCTGCTATTTATTATACATATTTAGTTTAATTCAATTCAATTCATTTATTAAAGTGCTTGACAACAGCCAAGCACTAACAACAATACAGACATTACAATACAAAAGCAAACAAACAAAGAACTGAAAACATAACTGTACAATATTGATTTATTGCAAAATAAGTCATAACTAAATGTTATGGATAAATAAAATAATAATTATACTAGAAACAGTTTAATATTGAACAAAAAACATACACAATAAAATGTCATACTAAGTAAACAATAAAAAACCATGATTATTGTTCAAAAAGCTGACTGACCTCAGCAAGCAAAATGCACTCTTTGTTAAAGATGTCGATGCTCCTACAGACTGCATTGGCAGCAGAAACACATCTGGCAGAGAGACTGGCCTTGAAATTACGTTGTACAGTAAAGGTAGAATAAGAAGATATCCTTCTTCTGGGTTATTGCGCTGTGTAGTCTGGTCGATGTTAACCAACGTTTCAGAGGTCATACTGCCTCCATCATACGACCTCTGAAACGTTGGTTAACATCGACCAGACTACACAGCGCAATAACCCAGAAGATGGATATCTTCATACTCACCGCTGTGAGAACCTCAAGTCTTACAAAGGTAGAATAGTCTCTGATAGACCTAGTAGGTATGCAGAGACTAACTGTATCAACAACAGATGAGCAACTAATTTTGCCTTTAAAAATATTCACGAGGAATAGAGCATCCAAAAGCCTCCTCCTTAAATGTAACGATAAGAAATTTAATCTAACTAATATTTCATCATAATTATAGGCACAAACGCCATTAAAGAATCTAGCGTAACATAGAGCTACAAATTTCCTTTGAATCCTTTCCAATTTAAAGGAATCAGTATTAGTAATAGAGTTCCAAACAACAGAAGCATACTCAATTTTGGAACGGACTAAGGTACTGTACAAGACCAAAAGGCTATCAACAGTGGAGAAGGAAGAAGTAATGTACCGAATCAAACCTAGCATTTTCAAGCTCTGTGAGAATATATAGTTGATATGCTGGTGAAAATAGAGCTTACAGTCCAGTAGAACACCGAGATCTTTAACACAATGGGAGCGTGCCACCAGGTTCTTACACAATTTGTAATTAAAATAAATACTGTTTGTCTTCCGGGTGAATGATATAACAGTCGTTTTACTTAAATTAAGTTGCATCCCATTCACAAGACACCAATTTTGCACTGAATGGATGTCGTCCTGCAACAGTTTGCAGTCATCAACATCGCTGATACTCCGATACATCTTTAAGTCATCAGCAAATAAAAGGCACTGTGAATTATGTATGGAGTCGCAGATGTCATTAATGAATATATTAAAAAGTAAGGGGCCTAGGGTGGAACCCTGAGGCACTCCACACTTAACACGATAAGGATACGAAAGAGTTCCAGATACACGAACAAAGGATTGTCTGTCAGAAAGATAACTATGGAACCAATCAACATAACTGGGTGATAGTCCAAAGTTTCTAAGTTTCCCAAGAAGAATACTATGAGGGACTAAGTCAAATGCTTTAGTAAGATCAAAGTATACCGAATCTGTTTGTCCTTGAGTACTAACTGAAGGTAAAACGGAATTAAGGTAAGTAACCAAATTTGTTGCTGTGCAATTAAATTTACGAAAACCATGCTTTGAGGGATTTAATCTGTACTTAAAATTTTTTTGCAAATGATCATACACAATAAATTCAAATATTTTTGAAAAGTTATTAAGAATAGAGATGGGTCTATAATTACTAACACTGGAACTGTTGCCTTTTTTAAACACAGGAACAACAGCTGTTTCTTTCCACAGGGACGGAAAGGTGGCACTAGTTACACTTAAATTAAAAATATAGGTTAATAAGGGAGTGAAAATATCAGAACCCTTAATTACTAACGAAGGAATTCCATCTAACCCCACACACTTTGAGGGTCTGAGGCGCTTGATCGCCTTGCTAACTTCAGCAGGAGAGATAGGAGCGGCGGGCAAAAAATCAGAAGTAAAAGTATCGGTAGGAGTGACGGACTGGCAAGAAGTGTTAAAATTTGATTCAAAATGCGTAGCAAATTCATCAGCAATGTGTTTCGGGTCACTGACAAACTGATCACCAATTTTTAGCTGAATGAAGGAGTTATCTTTTCTTTTGAAATTTGAAACGTGTTTCCAAAAATGCTGAGGGTGAGTTTTAAGACTGTCATCAACAGACTTTAACCACCGCCGCCTATCAGACCTGATGGTAGCCTTAACTAATTTACGAAAGTGTGCAAAGTAGGAGTAATGTAATAATAATAATAATAATAATAATTCAATTAATTTCATTTATTAGAGTGCTTGGCAACATCCAAAAGAGGCCAATAACAGCCAAGCACTAACAATAAACATAAATATAACAATACAAAAACAAACAAACAATAAATTAAATATATAGATGTACAATATAATAATGATAATATATCAATTCATTAATTTGTTACAAAATAATCAACAAGCAAATGAGCTGAATAATATGCCTAGGTATATAATAATTAAATTAAAAACAGTTAAATATAAATAATACATACAAAATGAAACTTTAGTAAAAGAAAAAAGAAAAGAAAAGGAAATTGGCTAAATAAAATGCCCAAGAAAAATATTCTCCTTGTTAAAAATGTTGATGCGCTGACAGACTGCATTCGCAGCAGAAGCACACCTAAACAAGGAACTAGCGTTAAGACTACGATAAACAAAGAAACGAGAAGTAGTCCCTAATGGATCGGAGGGTACGCACAAAGAAACTGAATCCAAAATAGATGGACAGCAAATTTTACCTTTAAATATATTAATGAGAAAGAGAGCATCAAGATGGCTCCTCAGCAGGTGCAGTCAAAGAAAATTTATCCTCACTGAAACGTCTTCATAATTATAGTCACTTAGGCCATTAAAAAATCTGGCGTGACATAAAGCAGCAAATTTCCTTTGAATTCTTTCAACTTTGGTAGAATCAGTGGACGTAATAGAATTCCAAGTAACAGATCCATACTCCAATTTAGACCAAACAAGACTATTGTATAAAAACCAATAAGCTATCTAAAGTAGAAGTAGTACCTAATTAAATTTAGCATTCTATCTAGTCTAGCAATAAGATGTTTCAGTCTTCTTGGCAAGAACTGCTATAAAATTAATGAAACTTCACCACGAGACCCAGCTATAATAAAACATTTATGCAACTGGTTTATCCAGACAATGAATGAAGATTCACTGACCCACAAGTATTGTTCTTTACTGACAAAGCCTGGTTTTACTTAATTGGACATATGAACACACAAAATAACTGATTCTGGTAGTCAAAAAATTCCCTCATTTCATGGGCCATCACTTTTTCATATAATACTTTTGACCAACTTCCACGTATGCCTAATTATATAAAATTTCTAAACTTTAAAATGGAACCATATACTGTACAGTATTTATAATTTCATTATCACTAACCTCTCTAAACACTTTATGCAAAGTGTAGAGAAAAAAAGGTTTATATGCACGTAAATGAGTAAATAAATTATTTAAATTTGATCATTTGTCATGTAAATGTGCAGTAATAGTGATTAAATATCACTTATGAATAATAACTGACAATCATGTACAATTCTCTGCTAGCGATATTCTATAATTGCAGGTCATTATTGATAATAATATAATGGCAAGAAAAATTATACAGTAAACTGAGACAAAAAAGGTGAATGAATCACTGGGTCCTACGTCCAAGAAGCCTAAAGTTTAATTTGTGAACATATGGAATTATCTCTATTTGAGATTTTTTTTTTAAGAAATACTCTTATTGCTGACTTCCTTTACTGATCAATTCTTCTTCTTCTTATTCTTTTAAGAATCTTTTATTCCTTACCTGCATAAAATTTTAAGATCATGTGAAAATATCCCACATGTGCTTCCTACATAATAAACTATCCATTGCATTAAAATGTTCTAATATCTGATAATACAAATTTAACAATCCCATTCTTTATAAGTACAAACATCAGAATTTACTACATCTAGATATAGATAAACATATTTCTAATTATAAAATATAGGCTATTAGAATTTCATAAGTATTTTTCTTTTCAACCCCTGATGACTTAATGGTGAATATGATCCTGTAATTTTGTGCCATGCCTGTGGAGGAGTGGAACACTGCATACCTTTTTGGTATTGTGAAGAATCTGCGACAGGTGTCTGAAGCATTCTAGTTCTTGCTTTAGGCCTCGAAGGAAGAGGACTGGACCATCTGAAAGTTACAAGACATATAATTAAAATGTTTTACCTTCTTAATGTCCATTCACAAATTCTGTCCACCATTTCCACTTCTTTGTAATTCAACTTTATTTTCCACAGACATTTAGTTTAAAATTTGAAAAACATGTCTTCTTGTTGATGAAAGACTCGGGTTACAAGCCGCATCAGGTGGCTGAATGGTGAATAGACCATATCTTCTGCCAACGTTTCGAAAACAACCCCTGCTCTCATCCTCAAGGCTGCTGCGTAACAAATCTGAGCCCTGAGGATGAGAACACAGATTTCTCTCACAATGTTGGCAGAAAATATGGTTCATTCACCATTCAGCCACCTGACATGGCTTGTAACCTGAGAGTCTATCATGAAAGCTTCACTTTATACATGTCTTCTTGTTATTATCCATATGCACATACGAGAAACTCTACTCTGACAAAAAGGAGTTTTAAAAAACTTTCTGTGTTTATCGAAATACAAGAAAAATATTAAATCAATTTAACAATCAGAAACTTCAAAGTGGAACATAACAGAAATATTATTAAAGCTAAAACCATTATCTTGTAAGCAAAATTACACAATTTAACAATCCATTTCCACATGAACATTCCAAACAAGATATTTACTATTTAGTTTGAAAGTGAAAACAGATGAAATACTATGGATGGCTAGGAACGTGTTCATAATTCTTTTTTAATTTAATTAATATTCTGTACAAAGATAATACAAATACAAACAATGGACAACAAATTGAACTTGTACACTTCATACAACATAGAGTACTATGGATTGTCCATGGAAAATGCAGTACATACAAAAATTGAATGTAAAAATTTTCTGGGAACCATAAAAGTTGGAATTATCGTAAATGTCATTTTGATTTATTACTAACTAATTTTATTTACATTAGACACATTACTTACATGGCTCTCACACTTTCAGAGTACAGCAAAACCAAATGTCGCCATCTATAAATGTTAGGATATTCTATAGGGTCTATATTTAAGCCATCCAATGCCTGCATTACAGTGGCATCCAACTTGGTAGGTGAGTCACTAGAAAAAAAAATTATATTTCAATAAGACTATTTTGTGCTCATATACTTAGTATTCTGGGCACTCTTTAAGGTGGTTACAGATTTTTCATCATTAGATCTAAATGTTGCTAACCACATATAAGACTACATGGCAGCACAGGCGTTTGAAAATTACAAGATGAAGAAACAACAAAATACAGCTTCTAGCAATCATTACCACTTTAAGTGATTAAAATTTTACTGTCTACAAAAATTAGGTAACAATTAGTGTGTTTGGGTACTTCACTGTCAGATAAAGATTTCATGAATGACGAACTGCTGACAAGGCAAATATGAATTCTATGCAGCAGGCAAAAAAACTTTCCCCAACATTTTGGTTAAATAAATGTAGCAGCAGTAGTGGGTAGAAAAATTATTCTACTCTTTGCTTTATGTGATATTCAGTATTTACCCTTGTATAAAAACATCTGCCCATTCGACTGGTGTTAACATTTCAGCGTCATCGCCATCATCATCATCATCATCATCATCGCAGTATGAATGTACTTCATTTCTGCTGAGTTTTGCAGGTGTTGATGGTGGTGTGAAATATTCATCATCATCATCATCTGGAATACAAATAAAACTCACATGCATAAGACATGATCTGTTAGAGGCTACCATCTATACATTTCATAAAATTATATGGTCAGAACCCCTACATTCTGTAAATTACAACTAGTCCCTTCAGGTCTTTATACAGGGCTAATCTAAATGATGTTCCCGATTTGAAACACGTTACTCACGTTTAATGAAATTCAGATGCACAAAATTGGTACCGATGGAAAGAGAAACTCTCCAAGTTTATGTTGGTATACTTCGCGGCCGCATAGTAACACTGTTCGCCGCCAGGGGCGATATGACAGAAAATTACTGCCAACGAAGGCAGAGGAGCCTTTTGTGTCCTGGATTTCCACATTCACCGGACCTGATGCCCTGTAATTTTTTTCTGTAGGAGTTCATCAAAGATATTCTTCATGCAACCCTCACCACAGACCTTGCCAGAAGCCATTACAGCAATCGATCATGATATGCTGCAACGTGTCTGGGAGGAACTCGACTACAGGCTGGATGTGTGCCGAGTTACCAAGGGGGCTCGCATTGAACACCTGTGATGTACTAAAACAAAACTTGGAGAGTTTCTCTTTCCATTGGTACCAATTTTGTGCATCTGAATTTCATTGAACGTATTACTTCTTTCATATCGTAAACATCACTTAGACTAGCCCTGTATTCCACTAAACCAGGGGTTCTTACCCTTTTTCGCTGGAATACCACTAATTCTAATTTAACACACTAAATGTACCACTAACCAAATTCGTTCAGGGAAATCTTATTTATGTTAATATTATCTTCTGCTTTTCTTACTTAGTTCGCATACCACCAGTGGTACGTGTACCACAGGTTGAGAAACGCTGCACCATACAATATTCAGTCTCCAGCACTTATATTAGCATAAATTTCCATTTTAAAAAGACATGTACATAAAAACACGCATCAGAAATCTTACCTTCTAAAAACTCACCACCTGATGATATGTATGTCATTTGATGTAACTTATTAGTTTCTGAATTATATGTCTGTCTCTTTTTAAAGCTGCTCACTTTCAGATTACAGTGTGTTTCATGAATGGAACCTTCCATCTCACTAATTCTTGTACTATCACACTGCTGGTCAGAATCTAGTGGAAAGTACATAATTAATTAGCTTCATTATTTATTATAATGTACAATATGCTAATAGGATCAACAATAATGAATATGAGGAAGGAGATCAATTGTAACAGTAACTATATTGTCTAAAATCCCCTGAGTGTCACAGAAGAAGAATAGAATGCAATGGTATTTACAGCATTCACAGCACCATCTACAGAAGTAAAATATTGGTACTGCTAAAAATCTCTTTTTAGACATTCTAAACTTGTATGATTTTTCAAGAACAAATTGATTCTACAAACTCCACTCACTGGAAACCCTAACACTTGGAGGACTTATGTTTTCAAGAAAGAGACCAGTATATGCAGCGAGTATAGGCGTGAATGGGTAAAAATTTGATTTGTTACAAAGGTCGCTCAGTTACATTTGGGAGTGTCAAAGACTTCAACCTACATCACACGAACTGATTCCAACAAAAAATCCGTAATTCTCCTGCTTCTTATTTGGGGCATATGATTTAAATCTTAGCCTGGAGACTAGTTATCCTAAGGTTTTTCATGGTTTTACTCAGGACTTCCCTGCAAATTCTGGGATCAGACCATGTCCACCTTCTTCCATATCCTTTCAAATTCATTATTCATTACTCATCTCATCATTTGATGCTAAGTAATCTCAACTACTGACAGTATCATTAAATAAACCACAAATAAATAAATACATACATAAACAATTTTTAGTCACATTCAGCATTTACTTACTTTAGTTCAGGGGTTCAAATAATGAAGAATTATCACTAGATGGAACTGAAATGGTGATGGATATATATTTATTTTCAGTGCTTTGTTAATCCCCGAGTATCACTACATTTTTAAGGTGGAATAAAGGTACCTTACATAAACTAATATAATTTCTACAAATAATAAATAAAATTAAATTCTACATTTATTTTATGCAAACAACGTAACAAATATGCACTCACCATTATCTTCTACAAATGTAAGTCGTCTTGTAATTCCATCTGATGAAGATTGTGTGTTAGCTTTGTCAGATGTAGACCGCACATGATTTCTCTTGAAGGACCAACCTTTCCTAGCATTTCTCATAAAATTATGATTTTGTCTGAAGCATAAGCACTGTGAAGCATCAGACCAAATCCTCATACATTCTTCTTCTGTTCGGACATGGATATCTTTCTTAGCACCACTGGTTTTGTCTGTGTCTTTACCATTTCCTTGTATTTCTAAGGCGCAAAGAATATACTCGGCAATACATTTTACCTGATTACGTTCACAATTGGTTTTTCTTTGGTGTTCAGCATATGCATGTGCATCACGGTAACATACGCTCACATCATCCTCTTCATCTGAATAAGAACACGACAATGGGGAAACTGTAGATTGAAGACCAGACACGACAAATTCCAGTTCATCACTAGTAAGCTCAATAAGCTTTGCTGCTACAATTACGGCGATTCGAGAGTGAACGAGATTAAAATCGACAGATGCGAATCTGGCGTCATCTTTAAAACTGCTGACAAGATCTTGGAGATGCCTAATTTCTGGATCAAGCATGTCAGGCACTGAATCACTAACCCGTACACTACGACCAACAACCGCGAGTCCATCAAACATTCGTTTAGCGAACACACAACAAGATTTTTCTACACATAAGAATGGGCTAAGACCTGGATTCAACAGAGTTTCATCTTCCATGCCAGCATTTGCATCCACTTTTCGATGACTGTACACATTTGATTTGGTCTTAAACGCATTCTCTACTAGTGGTTTAACTGGACTGGTGTCAGACAGACTGCACGCTTTAAAAGCAAGGCACAGAATTGACACTGGACTAATCTCATCATCAACTGACTGATTTTCACTATACTCTGTTAAAGATGATACACAACCATTCACTACACATTCTGAACTATCAAAACACTCCTTCGTTGAATATGGTTTCTGTGCAGCCTCCTGAAATCTGTTCTTCAGATAAGCCTCAAGTTTCTGAAGCCCATCCTCAGAGGCCAAATTTGTAAATGTATCAAGAAATGGCCAATATTCATTCCAACCAACCCTGAATTCCTCAGCCAGGTTCCTGTAAGAAATCACAGGCACAAAATATATTATACTTTCGGGCAAAGTAAAGCAGATATTTTCTTCCTTTGCATTATGCTTCATGGTCAACATTTTCTTTGGCCAATAACATCAAGCTACTAACTGAAACTGTTTGAGCAGGACACCATTCTACTACTAAAACAAATATACTAATATTATTTCATGTGAAAATAGTAAAAACATTTTCTTGCATCCCATTATTTTTATATGGAAAAACTGAGGAACACTGTCAACAAAACTGAATGAATAATAAGAGGCAGAGAAACAGCATAAAGTAGAATAAAACACGCATCTAAATACAGAAAGATGAAATGGAAGGAAAGAATAAATGGCTTTGTAATTTACCATCAACAATGCTTGATATTACTTATGATTGGCTGATGTGTGAGTAGTGGAGTCAGCATTTTCCTGTCAAACAGACTGCCTCGTGAGGTTCTAAATTTTAAAATCTATACATTCAGTAACAGTAACATATCATTTTGCTTCATAATCTAAACTTCATTTGAAATTACATATGCACAATATTCGCTTTTAGAGGTTAACTGGGACGTGCAAGGCTAAAGGTTCACATGGGGCACCAACTACTCTTGCCCTTTCTCAGGTCATGGTGCATTTATCTTATAATACATAAGAATATAACTGTTTGTTGAGTAAAATAATTTCTATATTTGAAGCTCTGACTTCAAGAACCACTTAGATTTGGGCAAACAGTGTCTCACTAAAGCAAAGTGAAAGAAACATAAGCTTGAAGTCGTCCGTATCTCCCACCTGCCAACTCTTTCTAATCCTTTCTCAACATCCAGCAGTCTAAATGCATGACAACTCAGACTTCCTGTATATGAATGTCTGCAGGCATTCTGCTTTGGAGTCCGAGGCATCCGAGGAGGAGTCTTCCACTTCTTCTGGAACACGATTGCTTTTTCATGATTCATTGGTCCTGCATAAGCCCGGATTTCCATCCTTCCATTAAGTGGATCAGCTTTTAATACCTGATGAATAAACATTTTAGAACAAACAGTAAATTAATAGAATGACGTCTCCTCTGATGATGAGCCATGTTTGTATGAAGTTAATTTTCTGCATTTCACAGACTGTGTCTGCCTCCAACACCAGAGACTGACAGGTTGATTTCATTGGTGATTGGGTGGGTGTAGTATAGATATATATGCACTGTCAGCTCATGGAGCCCAGTCTCCTTGATCAAGAATGGACCAAGGGGACAACAGTAGGTGGTGTATGGCGATCACCCTACCTAAAAGGACACAGTCCCTAGATTATTTCCTATAGAACTGAAAACTGAAACACAAAGACAAATAAATTCAGAAGGCATTCAAAATATAATAAAGTCAAGATACAATTAAATAATGGAAAACAGCTATTAAGCACATAAAAATAGAACATCTACAAAAAAATTCAAAAAAGGTTTAATCAAGGTGTTTTGAGAGGAACACATTTAATCTGTACTCTTCGGTGCGAGGCAATATGATGACGAAAAAAAAATTGTGACAAAACATTTCACGTTAAGTAAAAGATTTTACAAACTGTTATATTTGATAGTTTTGGTTACATATGAAGTACACACACAATACATGAGACAGAACATATAAACCTCCTTGCATCCATCAAATAAGCAGTGTGTGGGGTCTAAACATGGTAACGAAGTAACTGTCAACATTCCTGCTAGAAATGAATCTCCAGACATCCTGTGAACACCCTGAATTGTCTCAGCTTCACTTTGAAAACTACGTGCTCTGATATGAGAGAATTCTCTGACTAATTTAAATTTCTCGACAGGACCCTGCATAGTGAATACATGTGTAAAAACAATTTATTACCAACCAGAGGGCAAGCAGGAGAGAATGGATCACCAACAGTAGGCTGTACAGAATTATCCTCTGATCTAAGTACAGGAACATAAAACATCTCATCCAGTAAATTTGACAGTTTTTGCCTTAGACTTTCATCTGGAGAGGAAACACGACTGCAGATAACCTGGAAAAAAAGAAGAAGGAGAAATCATGAGAATGGTAAGTAAGATAGAAATAACGTTATGTACATATAACGGGTTACAGGAAGTAGCCACACTATTTTAATTGTTTCAGCTATGTAAAATCCTACATCTCAGCAAGCAGACTGGTCCTCTGGCAGCACTCCACATTTGTATTAGGGAGGTTAGCTAGTTTGAATCTTGACCAGTCTAATGACTATCTGGATTGTCATTTTTCTGTTTGTGAGTCTCTCCAGGCAATTTCATGGAACTGACATAAGCCATGACAGACTCTTATCTATTCACAATTCATAATTATCGTCACATCACATTCAATTATATCAAATTTCTAAACTTTAAAATGGAATCATATACTGTATATATATAATAATTTCATTATCACTGACATCTCTAAACACTTTATGCAAAGTGTAGAGAAAAAAAAGGTTTATAAGTACGTAAATGAGATCCTTGGTAAAACTCTAAAAGAAAGGCCTTCACAAATTCTTACAAACAATATTTTAAAATGTCAATGTGCTAAATACTTTATGATATACTTAAATTTCTGGGTTATATTATCACTTTTTTACAAACTGAGAAATATTTTGGACCAACTAACTCCAAGGTAGAGGAATTTTCCTTAAAAATTTCTGTCATTCAAATAGTCAAAAAAATTCCCTCATTTCATGGAATTTGATGCGCCATCACTTTTTCAAATAATACTTTTGACCAACTTCCACCTATGCCTTGACCTCTTGTCTTACGGTTTCCCAAACAGAACTTTGTACATATTTCTTGATTCTCCCATCATACTACATTCCCAACCAATCACATTCTTCTTAGTTGAAGCACAAAGAATAACATAAATATTTTATACCAAGTACTCACTCCTGAAGAATACTGTGATGTATATATGATAATGAAAATACATGTTACTTGCATCTCTTGGTGTTTGTCCATATTTATTCCTCGCATGTCTATCACATTGTGGATAAGACACCAATACATCTACAACTGAAAGAGCTCCCAATTTAACTGCAAAATGTATCGGAGTCTCATTGAGGGCCTTATCAGGAGTATTCAGGTAAAGATCCAACAAGATACGAGCTCGGTCCTCACAGTTGGCAGCATCATCATCTCCATACAGCAACTGAATAAATGCAACATTGCTCACTGTCTGTAGAATTAGATCACATATTTGTGCGTCACAAGCCTTGGCTGCTACATGCATTGCGTTATACCGTGAGCCTTCCTAAACCTGAAAAGACAAAGAAACAGTAAATAAATTATTTAAATTTGATCATTTGTCATGTAAATGTGCAGTAATAGTGATTAAATATCACTTATGAATAATAACTGACAATTATGTACAATTCTCTGCTAGCGATATTCTATAGTTGCAGGTCATTATTGATAATGAATAGATTATTCACTTTTACCGTCAGGCACAACAAAGCATAATGATTTATAAGTTTATAGAGTAAATTACAGCTAACGTAAAATAAATAAATAATATATAAATTAAAGACTGTGACACATCTTACTGTAGTTCCCAGTGGAATTAAGGTTGAAAGTACCAAGAAAAAATGGTAAATCCCCATAAGAGTTGAAATCAAAGAAGAACATGGATATTCTTCTCTGTTTTACATTTGGATCTCAAGATAAATGTCAAAGAACAACATTGACTTTTATTTTAATAAAAATGCACAGCAAAGCACACTCCAGTTCACACACTGCTGCTTGCTGGGAAAATCTTGAATATTGCTTCCTCAATATTCTCTTTGATTTATTTTATGCACTTTGTCTTTCAAGCTACCCCATAAATAAAAATCACACAGTGTGAGGTCTGGGAAACAAGTTGGTCATAAACTTTCATTAATACATTTTTCAACAAACATGTCAGTTACTGCGGCCACAGAGTTATCGGTTGTGTTCACCTTTACTGAATCCTGCTGAAAGTAACCATACACTAAACCAACCAACCAAAGAAGCTAACTGAGGGCAGAGGCCTGCGCAAGCGCAAGCATCGTCCCTACCTAGGTGAAACCATTCCTGCGCACAAGACGCATTGCTGGAAATGGTAAACGGTCGTAATATAAGAACGGAAATTTTGCTAACGCTAACGGGGTTTCGTCGTGGCGGGAGCCTCGACCATTCAAACTGGGATTTGTTGCTGCTGATGGGAGGTTATCCTGTCAGGCAAGTTGTCGAAGGAATTTGGTTGGTTGGGTCTCTGGGGTATGAACCCAGAGAGGGAGGGGCCGTTTCGGCTGAAGGCCTCTGCGGCATGGGGGGAAGATCACTTCAGCTGATGGCCTCCATGATCGGGGGGAAGGGTGGCGGGCCGTGCCCCTATTAAGTTATACCCTGGCATTCGCCTTACAACTGAGGAAAGCACGAAAAACCTCAGTCAGGGTAGCCGAGTAGTCTAACCACTCGTTGTGCTGACTTGGCCGTCTTTTGGGGATGGCTTCGGCTGGCCTGCTGAACATCAGTCGCCCTCGGTTGCCCTTGGGTGAACTCTGGCAGCCCTCATTCGGCACGAGTGTCTTCCGAGTTGCCGAACTAAGGGGTTCCCCACACCAGCTAACCTCGAGTCAAACCTCTCAGTTAGTGCTCTGATGTGGTCGGCAAAGAAAGGGACCCCCAGATCCTCATGTATTTGCCTGTTACTAACGTACCAGGGCGCGTTAGTAACAATTCGAAGACACTTGGATTGCAGAACTTGCAGCTTCTGGACGTGGCTGTGGGCAGCTGACCTCCAGATCGGGCATGCGTAATCCATTATGGGACGGATGAGCTGCTTATAGAGTAGTACACCGTTCCTGATTGACAGGCCACTTCTCCTATTGATAAGCGGGCCTAGCACACCTAATCGTTGCGCTGCCTTCTTTCCCACTTGGTTGACGTGCGCCGACCAAGTAAGCCCGGCGTCAAGGGTGACCCCCAGATACTGTGCTGTTTTGACCCATTGGATCGGCTGTCCGAGGAACTGCACTGCTCGGGGCTGTTGGATGTGTCTTCTCGCGGAAATGAAGAGAACCGCGGTGCTCTTCGAGACGTTGATAGCAATCCTCCAGGCCCTGAGCCAGAGCTCAAGTCTACTGAGGTAGGTCTCCAGATACCTGACGAGAAGCGTTGGGCTACGGGACGTGACTACTAGAGCCGTGTCGTCCGCGTATTGTGCTAACTCGACGTGGCGGGACGGTGTGGGTATGTCGTTGACATACAGACTGAAGAGCACAGGGGAGAGAATTCCGCCCTGCACAACTCCAGCCCGCATGGTACGACGTGTGGACATGGCCGACTGGAAGGATGTCTGGAATGTCCGGTCAGCGAGGTAGGAAGAGATGGTTTTTACCAAGTACGACGGGAAGTTGAGGACGGTCAGTTTGTATAGGAGGCCTTGGACCCAGACTGTGTCGAAGGCTTTGGCCACGTCCAGGAAAACCGCGCCGGTTAGCCGCTTCTCATCAAGGTTTCTGTTGACCCTTTCGACGAGGCGAGCCAGCTGTAACGATGTGCTGTGTCTGGGTCGAAACCCAAACTGCTCGTCGCGCAGCAGCCCGCGTTCACTGACCTCGTGTAGGACCCTCGTTAGTAGGATTTTCTCGCAGAGTTTGCCGACCGTGTCGAGAAGACTGATGGGTCTATAGGAAGAAGGTAGCGTGGGGTCCTTCCCCGGCTTCAGTATGGACACCACTCGAGCGTGTTTCCATGCCGAGGGGAAGTGTTGCCTGCGAAGGACCGCGTTGAACACTTTCGTGAGAAAGGTTACCGCGCGTCGTGGGAGATGTTTCAGGACCCTGTTCGGTATACCGTTGGGGCCCGGAGCCTTGCCAAGCTTGAGTCCCTTGATGGCCTGGGCGACCTCCGATGGACTGGTTAATTTTGGTTCATTTACAGGGGCATACTCGTATGCTCGCATCGCCTCGTTAACCATGTCAATTGTAGTCAGGTCCGACGGGTAGTCTACCGGCTGGAACTGGACCTCAAGGCTGTCGGCTAGGGCTTCTGCCTTCTCGGGGTTCGAGAGAGCCAGTCCTCCCATCACTAAGAAGGGGGGCGACGGAGTGGGGACTCGCATCACACGCTTGGTCATTTTCCAAAGCGACTGGTCCTCGCAGTCCAAGGATTCGAGCGTGTCGCTCCACTGTTCGTTCCGCCACTCGTTGAGACGATAGGTCACCGACCTCTGGAGTCGATTGACCTGGGTCTTAAGAGCGGGGTCTCTTGTGACCTGCCATCGCCTCCTCAGCCGGTTCTTCAGGCGTATTTCATCTCGAATACTAGCGGGTAGAAGCGGTCGCCTGTCAATGCGGGGTCGAAGCTTGGGAGCGGACGCTGCTGTGGCTTCCAGGATAGCACTGGTCAGCTCCTCGACGCACTTGTCAATTTCTTCCTCGTCGTTTACCACGGGGTTCCCCGGTAGTCTGCTTTCGAGGCAAGCCTGGAATGCAGCCCAGTCCATTCTCGCGAAGTCCGGGCGATCAGGCAGGTTTTGAAAGGACGATCGGCACGTGGTGTCGACGAGGACGGGCAGGTGATCTGAGCTGAGTGCGGGGCAGACAGTCAGGTGCACCGGTAGGACGAAGTCCTTGATGAGGACAATATCAAGGACGTCAGGTGTGGCGTTGTGTGTGTAGGGAGCCGTGGTTGGAGAATCCGGCCCGTAGATGAAGCAGGAATTTCTGTTGGCGTAATCACGCAGGAGCGAGCCCCTAGTAGAGATAAGGCTAGAATTCCAGTCCGTGTGTTTCGCGTTGAGGTCACCAGCCAAGAGGACCGGGAAACCCCCGCTCAAGCACTCGGTCAGGTCCGACTCTATCCATGGCCGGGTGGGTGCGAGGTATGCCGCCACTAGCTTGACTTTCCTGGTTGCCAGTACCAGGTGAATGGCGGTTGCTTCTAGTTGTTGTAGACCCGATACCGGCACAGGGTAATGATCAATGCCCCTGCGGACAAGGATCGCTGTGCCACCCCCTAGCGTCGGGCGGTCCGTACGGTGGCAAACGTAGTTCGCGAACCTCAAGGCCCGACCCGACGTGAGGTGCGTCTCGTTCAGGAGGCAAACATCGACTCCGTAGTCACCGAGGAACTGCTCCAGCTCCAGCTTCCTGTCGCGGACACCGTCGGCGTTCCAGTAAGCCAGCCGCAAGGCCTTGCTACCGTGTCCTCTAGGCCGTGCAGTCATTGTCGGCCATGAAGAGGAGAACGGTTTTGAGGAGGGCTCGCGGACGAGACCCCCCGGGGGGGAGTGAATGGATCGCGGCGAGGAGACGTCGTGTCAACTCAATGCAGACCCGTGGTGAGAGGGTTTCCAGGATATCTGAGATGTCCTGGAGCGGTGATTGACCCTTGGGTGGGGTGGGGTCAGTCTTCTTGAGAGCAGGTGCTGTGGGATTTGCCACCGGCGCCACAGGACGAGCGGGCTTGGCACGGCCGCCCTTGGGGATAGTCTGCCGCTCAGTCTGTACAATGGCTCCAGTTGGCGTTGGGGCGGGGTTCTTCATAGCCGCAGCCTTGACGACGCGGCCACCACGGACCACGTGGTTCCACCCAGGGCCCAAGTTCTCCTGCTCGAGGGAAGGCTTAGCTAGCGCCGATTTGGGCGCTGGCAGGCGCGTGGAGACGTCGTCCTTTCGGCCGCGATCCCCTTTCGCACGCTGTGCAGCGGCCGTCTTGGCTTCCTTCCACTTACTGCAACCTCTATAGTTCGCAGTGTGGTTGCCTCCGCAGCTGCAGCACTTAAGTTGTTGCTTGGGGGTGGCACACGACCCGGATGGGTGAGCGTCCCCGCAGGCCACGCACCTGGGTGCATAACCGCAGTTCCGCTGCGTGTGCCCGAAGCGTTGGCACCGTTTACACTGCATGGGCCCCTTTGGTGCAACATATGTTTCTACCTTGACCCGCAGACCGCAGATCTCAGTAAGGGAACGCACTTTCGCCACGTCGGGGCCTCGTGCTATCGACACTATAAAGTGTGGCGTAAGGGGACGGTCACCGTCCTGGTCCATGGCCCGGCGCCTCGATCGCAGTTGCATGACCCCCTGCACAGCAATGTGCATGGCGGCCAGCTCCTCGCGTACCTCGGCCTCAGGCATGCGCACTCCCAGGTTTTTAATCAGCAGGCGCACGCACCGATCCTCAGGGAGGGAGAATGTGTGAAAACTCACACCCTCGCCCTCATCGAGGGACCGCAGGACCCTGACGGTGGCCCGGAACCCGTCGGCGGTCTCAGGCACAAGAGCCAGAAGGTCTCCCTTCATCTGCGCCACGATCCCGCAGGCCAACTCCGCGCGAATCCTATGCAGGAAGCTGCGTACGTCCTTCACCCCAGAGACGTACACCGGGGTTTTGTTACGGCGCTCCCCCGTTAACTTAAGGAAAATCCTTAACCTGAGACGCAACAGTCAGTAGAGGGAGTGCAATACGGTTCATTCAGGCGTGCATAAGAAATGAGAAATGAACCTTATGGCATGCCGGCCGAGATTGTTGCACGTGACCGTCGCAGATATGCTTTACAAATTCCAATCTTTCGCGCAGCTGTTAATATTTTATATGAGCACCTGCGTTTCATATTTACACATTCTTTCTAGTTAAAGAAATACAAATTGAATTACTCCAAGTATTAATTTTTTGACATTCCATCATAAATGTAAGAAGTCAATTATTAATATTAAATATTTTCTGTGTAAAAGGAAATTAATTTAAAAGTAATGAAATTTTGCAGTTTAATTTGCACTTGTTTAAAAATAACGTAGTGTTTTTTATACTTTTTTAATTTTGAGACGATTATTGAGGGGCCCGGTCGCTGTTGAACCCATCGCCCCTGCGACAGGGAAAATGTTTCCTTCCTTCGAATCCCGATTATTCATTTTGACCAATAAGAGAACGCAGGAAGGCAAGAACTCTGGAAGAAGTGTCCTGAGTTCGATTTCCTTCAAGGGCGGTTCCCTTGGCTCCGAAACTAAGCGAGACAGAAGAAGGGATCAGAGTTTATTGCTTCGAAGAGGAGATTTCGGAAACGAAGGCCTCGACACCGAGTTCGAGACCCGACAAAGATGGTTTCTGTTGACGGGAAAGCACCCACGAGAAGAAATCGACGCCAAGGCAAAATTCTTTCGTTTCGGAGAGGAAATTACGGGGTCTAAGGTCACGGACACGAATACACAGTCCTCTGTTCGAGTCTCTGTTAGGATGTTGGTTTCTGGGGTCATTATTACGGGCGTATTAAACGACGAACGTTTACTGATTAGGCCTTTAAGCTACCGGGTGTCTCCAAATTAATCTGCTGATTCTGTGTGGTTATAGTAGTTAATGATTTTTCATTTATTCGTGGTTTATTTAACGACGCATTTTCAGTAGGCGTAGCACAGGAGCATTAAATCCATTGATAAATCCTAGCTTAATTCTGTATTACTGTCGACTAACACGGATGCCACCAGATGTCTCAAAAGTAAAGTGCTGTACAATTTGTAGGGTTACCCAAATATCGGAAAAGTTTTTGTGGTAATATAATTTACCGCATTCGACCGGCGGCCGAATAAAGCACGTAGTTTGGTGGATAAGAATAAAAGGTGTATGAAAATGCGCCCCATTGACAAGTTCTTGTGCACACGAATGTTTTTAAAGCGCTGGACTGACTACCAACTGCCGACAATTGGATTTTTCGCCTCAGCGTGAACTGTGCGTGCGAAATCGAGAAATTAAGCTGGTCCAGGCGGAGATGAGGCCTACAGAGGGAGGACTTCGAAGTTTCTACCCCCACGGCCTCCTTCACTGTTTTCAGGGCTGAGATACTGGGTAAACCAGGTAGAAGGCGTTCACCACGACTTATAAGGTAGTGTTTATTCTTGTTCCTTCAACGCTCTATCAACTGATAATGTTGCGTATCCATTGATTAAACATGCCAGGATGGTTGTGAATGATGGATCGCGGGAGTACGTTCTGTGCTTGCTTTAAAGTAACTGAGAAGAACCAGGAAACTGGGGTTAGCCGGTGCCAACATGTTAGTTTACTGCGATTGGATGAAGCGGATATTTTGGGCGTGTTTTAAGTGGAGGCTGGAATTGGATGGAATTTTTTTTTAGATTATGGAGCCAAAGAGTTTCATTAATCTCACAGACGGCTTCGAATGGCGGATGCAAAGTTTGTTATGAATTGTGAATGGGACAGGGCGAATGTGTAAACGGATTTGAGGAACTGCTGAGGAATTTGCCTTCGACAAGGTGGGGATTGTGTCGTTGTACGAGATTCGAACTGAAAATCGCTTGGATAACCTGTCAGCTTTGTCTTGAGTACTTCGAGGTTTTACTTTCGTTAAGTTAGAGAATTTTCTGGCGTTGATTCTGATTCTGCCTCAGATAATTCGTTGATTCGATAATTGTTCCTGTGCCCAAGCGTCATCTTCACGCTTCGTCCTGCTTGATCCTCGGTGGTCAAGGGATACCAGGCTAGGTGGGCCCCAGAAACAAGACTGGTCACAGAGAGGGAGGGAACTTCGCCCCGTAGTCCACACAAAACCAGGATCACGATTGATTATGGCCGCCAGATACGGAGTTTTCGGATAAGCATTCGCGGACAGCCGACAAGGGGTGATTCTCCGACTTTTGGGTTGGGCGCGGGGCTAACAATTCCAGGCCGTGATAATAATATGCTCATCTGCTCTTTAACGTGATACATGCGATATTATCATTTTTTTATGTTGGCTAATAGGATACGTGAGAATTATATTTTCATATATGTCTACAATTTGTACTTGACAATTTTATAGTTGTATTTTGTGTCTTTTATTAATCCACAGTTTGTTCCAGAATCTCTTCTCTTTTTTTGGCAACTTTAATAAATAAAATTGCCGAAATCCGCTGGGCTGACACAAATCTAATTACTCCTTAAAAAGGCTTTCATTGCACTCTGTTCATGCCAGATTTAATGAAGAAATGTTGGCTGATTTGGCTACTGGATCAGAGGGAGCAGCTCGTAAAAGTAATACGTAAAATTATATTTACCAGACACAAGAATAAGTAAAATGAATATTATTGTGCGGTGCACCGAGAGCAGAACCATTGAACGTTGTAGTTGGAAACCAACAGCTGGAGAACGAGGAGCACGACGGACGCTCTATGCACCAAGGAGGTAAAAGCAAGGATAGCCATGGCCAAGGCAGCTTTCGTCAAGAAGAGGATACTTCTCACTAGCAAGTTGGGCTTGGAGATGAAGAAGAAACTAGTGAAGTGTTACGTATGGAGCAGAGACTTGGACACTCAGGAAGAAGGAACAGAAATACCTGGAGAGTTTCGAAATGTGGTGTTGGAGAAGAATAGAGAAGATCAGGTGGACGGATCGAGTGACCAACGAAGAAGTATTGAGGAGAGTCGACGAGCAAAGATTACACGAAGGAAAGCTAACTGGCTGGGACATATTATGAGAAGGAATGGATTACTGAGTGATATCATCGAAGGCCAGGTTGAAGGAAAGAGAGGACTGGGAAGAAGACTGATACAGTACCTGCATACACCCTTCCTTAATAAGAGCCCTCATTGAAAATTCCCCATGAGCCATTCTTATCTTCAAGTGCAACATTAGAAAATCAAACTCTTGGATGACCTTTTCAAATACTATAATGGTGAACTTACATAAGCACCCTCAAGTCTAATGATGTAAATTTAACAATTTATTTTCATCAGATAACTCAATTTTTCTCTCAAAATCAAAGACTGATAAGTTTCAAGCTTTAGGCCTCATAATGGCCTCATTACTTATATAAATATTGGGTTATATCACAAATTCAATTCTTTATACCTTATGGAAACATTTTACTTTTCTCCTTGAGTTTAGTCACTATACTTAACTATTATTTATTGCTGTAAATAATATTGCAGTTTTATATTTAATAACATGTACCAAAATATTGGCCACAAAATTTTATAAAAAAGAGTGATAACTGATCCTGAAACTTAAAATGGACACATTCCCATCTTTCATCTTTATTTGAGGTTTGAACTTAATATGTCTATTCTTTGTGCTCCTTTTCTGTTCCTCGGATTTTCTTTGTCACGCACAGAAAATCAGGCTTTTTGGTAGCCAAACCTATACAAAAAAATTAAATACATTTTTTACATATAATTGTAATTAACTTATATAGAATATTTTCTTACTTTCATAAACATTTTTCCTAAAAATATACTTAGCAGTGATTCAGATTACAGAATCTTACTGTCAGAACTTCTATTAAGAATAGTTTTTCTGATATTCCTTATTTAATTTAGTACAATTTCGCTTATGTTTGTGTTTCAATAGTAACTATTAACAAATGGCCAATTTCCATTAAAATCATTCTACACGTACTTCTAAACTTCTGAAGTTTGATTAGTACCTACATCTTTGAATGTACTCTCCTGAAATTTTATATGATAATATGTTTTATAAAAAACATAAAACCTATGAAGCTTGTTTTTGTACAAAATATAAAACAAACAAAAATGGCCACTGTGCAAAATCAGTATTTACTAATTTGTTCAGTGCCAGTAACTAATTAATTATTGTAGCCAAAATTGTGCAAGTCGGGATGGAGTCATAAATGCAACAAGTTTTGTATAAAATTTGTACTGCAGTGTTATGCAGAAAATAATAAAATTGTACAAATATCAGTCTATAAATTCAGCTGGCTTCTCTAGACAAACATAAGAAACATATATAAGTATTTCAAGTTTAAATTATAGCTACATCATTGTTATTGGCAGCAGTCATGTTTCAGTCATTTTTCGTCATTACTTACTGTAATTTATTTAAGAGACTGCATAATAACTGTGTCTTTCTAGATTTCCCCATATAACTATTCTATCCAAAGATTAACAAGGATACATGACATATGAGAAAGAAAACTTACATTTTATATCTTAATTGCGTCATGTTTGTGTTTTATTGATACAATATTTTATTTATTTTCCGTCTATACACAAACTTAAAATAATGTTGTTTAAAATTATTTAAAATTATAACCTTCTCAGTAGACACTGTATCTTGTTACATTTTTTGTATCGACGACATGTTTCAATGTGTATTACATCATCATCAGGTCTATCAATTTTAATATATTTTAAAAACTGTTGTACATTTTGCGTTGCGTTTGTTGATTTATTTTGTTTAATTTTAAGTTTTTGTCTCTTCCTTTTGTATTACATATTAACTCTTTAAATTATTATATTTCCTATGTCAATATCCAAAATCACGACTTGAAAAATTAATTTTACAGATATAAAACATCCAAATACAACCTCCAAATCAAAAGGAAGAGACAAAAACTTAAAATTAAACAAAATAAATCAACAAACGCAACGCAAAATGTACAACAGTTTTTAAAATATATTAAAATTGATAGACCTGATGATGATGTAATACACATTGAAACATGTCGTCGATACAAAAAATGTAACAAGATACAGTGTCTACTGAGAATGTTATAATTTTAAATAATTTTAAACAACATTATTTTAAGTTTGTGTATAGACGGAAAATAAATAAAATATTGTATCAAAACTTACATTCAGAAGAGCAATGTCCAAGAAATAGAAGTGTGTGATAAAGCCTTCTTTGGACTCAGAAATTAATTGGTAGAGAAAAGATATGTACCAAATTATAAGATGTAGAATACATTCTGCTATCACATTAAAAATGTCAGTATTCTGGGGATGTACACAGTGCAAAACAGAAGAATACTCACCACATTACCAAATTTTGTGCCTCTATATGTAACACATTTGAAACCTGTATAAATGATAATGCACTCAAAGTCTCCTATTACTGACATCAGAGGACTGTGGTTTTACATAAATTGCTGGCATCACCCTCCCACTACCTAAATACTAATCATCAGATACAATGTAGTTTAATAAAACTGAACTAACAGTGTGTGATACAATAGAACAAATTTAAGCTTCAAAATAACTACATGGACCAATTCAGAAAATTAAAGGACAATGTTATTTCCTTAGCAACTGTCATCAAAAGTGATTTCAGATGTCAGTGTGGAGGCAGTAAATGAGACAATAATGACATTAAAGTCAGTTTAAATGATGCTATAGTGAGAAAGGTTTAATTTAACAGAGTAAATATCCAAAAGTAGGCCTGTATCTCTTCAATCACTCCTAAGTAAAATAAATATTACTTTTTTAATATAAATAGTTGATAATTAATTATAGGGTTTACACAAAACACGAGCCAATAAGCACTTAATATTGGTATCTGAGTAACTTTGAAGTAAATATAGTAAATTGTTCCTAGTTTAAAAACTTACCAGATGATTGCAAAACCTTGTAGTTTTCTAGGAGATTGTAATTACGTTTTTTATCATATTCTGACATGTCATTCCACTCATTTAATGAGAAAAGGCTTGACAGTTCACTATAGTTATTCTCATCCATTATGAACTAAATTCTTATTACACTTAATATAAGAAATACATCACCACCATTTTCATAATTAAATAAAATTATTCCGTTTATTCAAACATGGCTGTATGCCAACACTTCACACGTGTCATAAATTATATTAACATTTAAATTAAACCTGTTCACACACGTTTATTAACAAAGGGAAAAATGAACACCTATCCACATATATTATAGAAAAGGGAAGAAAGAAAACTTGTAACACAATTACAATTAAACTGAAACTATTATTTTCTAACACTCTAAAATTGGTTCCAAATTCTATTGAAAAAACTAAATATTCATTCTGCACCAATAACAACTTATATTACGTAAACGAAGAATTAAACTAAATAAATAAATAATTGGAGGGAAAAATAGACACAGAAACCAGAACTTATGTGATGTAATAGTTAATCAAACAAATTAAAATTAATTCGCAGATATCCTTCACTGAACACTATGCAATCATATATTCTAATTCCATGGTTACATTAAAGAACTACGCACAGTGGTAAAGATGCTAATGCACAAAATCTTGAGTGATGCTATTATTGTTTTCGGCCGAATTGGCGGCTGGAGCGTTCACCAATCACAAGTATTCTTCCTTGGCAGGAAGTTAACGAGGGAGGTGAGGAAACAGAATACAGTGGTGCAAGATGTGGCATTGGTTTCCGCTTAATGGTTATAACACTACTCAAAGTACACGTAAGAACTGGCAACAAAGAACGATATAATATTATAAAATAAAATTTCCTTTAAAGTATTAAATGTATGTACCAATGTCGAAAATTAATTCAAACGTATACGCACATATCAAACCCTCAAAATTTGGAACAATGTAGTGAACATTTTAAACGGAGTAGCGGAAGTGGGGCGAATCGCGCAAACGCAGCCATTCAAGTCAGTTGCTGTTCTGTGCGTTGCAGGAGTGTGTAAGTACGCAATGGAGATATTCGACACTGAATTATTCATCCATGAAATTGAGGCCCGCCCAGCTATCTGGGATATGCGGTCTGAATTATACAGCAACAGGACAGAGAAAACAAAATCCTGGGAAGAACTCTGCCAACTGTTTGATGCCAACTTCAAGGAGAAGAGTATAAAAGAAAAAAATATTGCGGGTGAGTTAATATTTGTTGATTTTTGTATATTGATACACATATTTATTATAAATACATTGTATACGTACATACGCGTAAGTACCTATTTTCAATATTGCATTCTGTTTTATTGCCACTGTACAGCTCCCTCGTTTATGAAGTAATCTTTCAATATGCCCCGAATAGTGATTGATCGTAAGTTGGGCATGTCTGTGTTTGCAATGTCTTCGAAACCACGTACGTGTAAAGTATCTTGGAAATTGTAGCCATCTCGTTGACGAACAAAATTATGTAACACACAACATGCTTTTACTATGTCTTCAGCGAAATGTACTGATGTATTTAAAGGACGGTGCAATATCCTCCACTTACTGGAGAGTATGCCAAATGCACACTCAATGCAACGTCTATAGCTAAATATTTTTTTCGCAACATCTAAATGCTTCCCAGAATAGGGCCTTAACATGTGTTCTGAGAGACCACCAAATGCTTCATCGCCAACAAACGAATAGTTTACCGGTCGAGAGGTACCCATAACGGTAATTTCCTGTGGCGGAGGGATGTTTAGTGATTTTCTTTCTATTTTCGTAAATAGTTCACTTTCTTTATAAATAGTTGAGTCCGATGCTTTACCGTAGGATCCGACATCCACAAATGTAAACAAATAATTTGAGTCACAAACAGCTATAAAAGTACCATGGAAAAATAAGATTTATAATTATAATACAGGGATCCACTGTCTAATGGCTTAATTATCCTAATGTGTTTCCCATCTATAGTGCCCAAACAATTAGGAAAATTACAGTATTGTTGGAAGTCGCTGGCTATATTTCTCCACGAATCTTCCTTTGGTTCAGGAATGCAGACAGCTTTCAAGTGATGCCAAATAAGTTGACATGTTTCTCTCACAATCATTTTTGCTGTAAACAAATTCAAAATCACCAAATGAACATCCTATGCTTAGATACCTGGAAAAAAGAGAAGATATTAAAAATATAAACCACAGATGTAGATCCAATCAATAAAGTATTCCTTATGTTTAAACATGTAAGAAAAGAAATATACGTACAACTACGATGACACACAAAACATCGCACTTCTACATTTCATAGGCCAGGTAGGATGACAAAAGTTCTTTATTTAAATAAAAATATTGTTTTGTTTCAGCTGCTAAATTGCAACGAAAATGGAAGAGTCTGCGTGACTGTTACAACAGAGAACGTGCGAAGCAAATGAATGTTAAGAGTGGATCTGCAGCATCAGGCAGGAAACAATATGTCTTCTTTGATCAACTTTGTTTTTTAGCCGTACTACAAGATATAAGACCAGTTTCTGATCGACAACCAGATATTGGTCGAGAAGGAGATGCGGCAGAAGAAATAATCCCCCCTAAGAAACAGAAAAAAAATGTCTCGAACACCGAAAAGGCCGAAAATGAATTGCTAAAAAGAATCTCGGACAATTTAACAAAGAAGAAACGTCATTATGATGATAATGATGATCCAGATCGGAACTTTTTGGTATCTCTCGTGCCTGATTTAAAAAGCATTCACGATGACTTAAAATTAGACATAAAGGCAGACATTATCCAACTTTTTAGAAGATACAAGACCTACAGACCAATACAAAGTTATCCACCTCAACCAGCTTATTATGGATGTTCAACCCAAGCACACGACCGTGACTACGACGAGTGGGGTCCTACTCCGGGTCCTTCGCGGGACTATAGACTAAGAAATGTGTCTATTCAAGGTTCTACGAGTCAGCGAAATACACTTACTACACTGGAATCAAGTCAACCACCCACTACTACATTAGTACCAACCACATCACCTGCTTCATCTTCAGTTCTTTCCACGACAGATACTTCTACACTTGAGGAAATGTTCAATGACGATATTGTTCCATCAGAATATTTTTTTTTTTCAAATATTTTCGTTTCTTTCCAATATCCATGCATATGTACATACCGCCAAACCTGTCTCCCATGTACTACTGAAAATGTAACTTCGCAACAGTTCCGTTAATCAAATTATAACTTCAAACAAATACAGGCTAGCATAAAACCAGAACTCAAGTATGTATTATCATACTCACGCTACTAAAATTAAACAAATACTGAAAAATTATGTTACGAACTCCACATCAGCGTAGTAAGTTATAAAACTTTACTTACCTCAATGTAATAGCAAGTCTTTCTGCAGGAGGTATGCTTTCTCTCATGCTGGTATCTTGGCGTTTTAAACGATCTTGTAACAAGGACAATAATTCATTGAATGTTGTCAAACTCATTCGAAAACACTTCAAAAATTTATCTTCGTGCCTGGGTGGACCCCAGAGCCGGTCTGGACGCAGAGGCTAGAGGAAAAATCCTCTGCCCCCATTGCGGATTGAACCCCAGTCGTCCAGCCCGTAAGTAGTCACTGAACTGACTTGAGTTATCCTGGCTCTACTTATATATATGTAGTAGCTTGAAAGTACACATGGGAGGTAGGAAATCAGCTCACTTATCCAGTTTCAGAGGTCCTTGCTGCCTCCACTATCAGGGCGATGATGGAGGCAGCATGGACCTCTGAAATGTCAGTAAACTTCTACCAGGCTACACAGCGCAACAACACTGAAGACAGAAATCTTCATATTTAAAATTTACTGTCCACAGGCTTATATCACAAACCTGCCCAATTCCTTCTTCTTTGTTTTCAGCCTCAGATGAAAGTTCATTTACATGTCTAAAAGTCTCTTAAAACCCTTGAGAATTAGCCCGACAACTTTAGGTTTCACCATACTGACCCTAGTGGTATAGTTACCAACATCGCAGATGCCAAAAAGTGGAAGTTCCCAAAGTTAGTAACAGAAAAATGGGGGTTGCACGTAGGCAGGATAACTGATCTCCTCAGTGAGGACAGTGCCACATGACGCACCAGTCCCTGCTCCTTTGTAGGGTGGTGGTTCATAGGGTAACATTAGTTTATTCAATAATGACACAAATAAGAATAAGGAAAACCATAACATTTAATGTATCAATTCACAATTTTTCACATGTATATTGAGACATACAATAGACTGAAAAATGCCCTTTAATAATTAACAAATAATTTACTGATGAAAGATTCACTTAACAAAAGCTTCTGCTGGTATTGTCCCTTGCTTACTTATTACAATTAACATATATATCGTTTGCTGAATATCCCAGTTGCCTTCATGAAGACACTTTCGTGCCCACTGCATATTCATTCCAGTCTGAGCAGCAAGACCATCTACCATCCGCTGCTTCATTCCATCATCTATAAGTTCAACCTGACGAGATGCTGGAACTGTAACCCGTGTGGTTGACAGTAACATTTCAGCTGGCCCTGAAGTTCTCAGTCCCACCTCAGTTTGGTTGTCAGTCGCGCATGTCACAGAGAGCTCCTCGTTCATTATGCAGTGACCTTGGCCATGAGGCACAATGACCAGGTCCCTGCTGAATGACCTAAGAAGTTGTTTTCCTGTGGGTCCTAGTTCCCAAAATAAGCCAGTCAGTGACATCAGAATCACCTGTGGTGTGAAAACTTTGAGGTTCGTGACAAATGAATTTGGAACATGCTGCGTCTTTGGCAGCTTGGAAAGACAGGCGATAATATCCCTTTTCCCATGATACGATGACTTCTGTCCTCTACTGTCATCTTTCACACTAAGAAAATTCAGGCTCTCTGTGACATGATTTACAAACTCAGAAGTGTTTTCAGAACTCTGATCCTGCACATAAGTTGATGTCAGTGACAACATGGAATTGTCAAGATAAGCACGGGCCAGTTGTTCCCTGTTATTATTATCATAAAGTTGGTAGTACGCTGCCAGGAACTGATGGACGAAGCTTCTGCCTTCTTCTGGACACGAGTAGTTCTCATTAATTGTTGGCATCTGTAGGGGTTCACTAACATCAGGCTTGATCGGTGGTGACAGTTCAACTCCGTCAAGCTTCAACAGCTTTGGAAACCTCTTCTTCACGTCACGTATATATGCGTTGTGGTCTTGATATTTGTCTCGGAGAGGATTTCCATTCAGCATTAGGTCTTCTAGGGGCAGGCTCTCTAAACAGTCCAGTTGTTGCAAATCCTGTATCCTGTTTCTTCCAATGCGAAGGACTTTGAGCTTAGGTAATTTGATAGAAAGAACACTGAGGTCATGAAGCGAGTGCAGTTTGTTGTCTGACAAATAAAGTGCTTCCAGGTCATGAACACACTCCACAATGATATCCAGTACTACCAACATCACTGCGGGTATGAACAATGGTAAAGCGTAATTGTCAATTAGATCTGGATCTGTGTGGAAGTGCGTCAGATCTAGGGCTTTTAGGTTAACATCGTAACGCTTAGCCACCACTGTCCTTATTTTGTCCTTTGCAGTAGAATCAATCACCACATATGGTAATCCAGGCCTCACTAATACCAACAGTATATATCCAGTCATAGTTGTGATTTTCTTGTTAACACTGGCCAACTTTTCTGCAACTTTGAAATTGTCAACAAAAAATGAAGAATCTCTTCCTCGAACTTTGTAACTGAGTGGGATGAATACTGTTGGTGCAATCTCGGCCATTAATGTATTCACTATGTAGTCCTTGCTGTATTTGCCTCCATATGGAATTGTTATGTTGAACCATAATGCATCCATTTCCAGACATCTTTTTTGTCTGACCTGTGATGGTGTATTACCTGAAAAGAGTAGATTGAAGTATTAGTAATAACAGCTATTCATATTGGGGGATTATAAAGCATGGAGCTCCTCAGGGTACAATATACTTAGTCCTCTGCTTTTCCCCGTACATATCAATGATTTACCACTAACCATAACCCTCACTCTAAACCCATACTTTTCTCAGATGATACTAATATTATTGTTTCACATAAAGAAATTGACTGTTTCTAAATTCTGCAGGAATTATGTCTTTGCTAGGTTGAATAAGTGGAATGCAACAATAAACTCACATTAAATTTTGACAAAATAAATTTCTAGTGTAATTATTTTGATGGTAATGTTGTAATTGACTCCAAATTACTGTCATAACTATGTAATTTATATTTGTATTAGAAACAAGTATTCTGTTTGTGCTATGACATTTTCTACATCCTTGGCCCAGACCTATGAAGGATCTATGAAATGTAAATAAATTATATTCTGTTATGATGTACCTCTGTAACCAGAAATCATCCTTCCAATTCTGCTTCCTCTGTAACCGGAACTTGCTGTCTGATTACGGCATCTCCAAACATATGGGTTGAATCGTCGAGAACGTTTTTCACTTTCTGGTGTGCTCATCTCAACATAGTCTTGACAGATAATGGAACAGGTAGCCACTTTCAAAACTGAATTTGTATGCCTTTCATTGTGGTTACGCTCTGAATTAAAACGTCCTCTTCGAATGACCTTAAGATTCACAGGCAAATCTTGTGTAGAATCGGATGTTCGTACCGATCGTGCTGGTCGTTTCGAATTCCACATTCTTTTAAGGTTATTGCAGGTCTGTATTATAATAATAAAGTTTTCAAACTTTATTTCTTCAAAATGCAGAAATTATTTTAGGAGCGGCACTGTCAAACACCAGATCCTCCAACACACGCAATCAGACTGTTTCTTTATACGATAAACACCAATCACCAAACAATAGCATTGCGCAACAGTGAAGAAACGATTGTAAGTAACTGATTGTTGCGCAATCTGCGTAGATGCGACCTTGAGGCGGAAAGAAAGTATTTGCCGCCAGTCTGCGCCACTGTCTTCATCATATGATTTTGTTTACAGCTGTTCGGCGCGTGCTGTGAGGGGTGAATGTGGGGCATGGATGATAGAATATGACCGTTATGCGGGGAAGAGGAGAACGAGATTCACATATTATTAAAGTGTACGGAAACGGGGAGGTGGAAGGAACGGCTTCTGAGGAATAAGTGGTTTACCGTTTGTGAAGAGTTGGCCTTCAAGAAAATTTTAAGCACAACGAATGACACGGAGGTCAGGAATGTAGGGAATTTCCTGTAAAAATAAGGTGCAAAATTAGGAATTTAGAACTATCACTGGGATAGAAGGCATGGTAGTAATAATGAATAGTTATGTACAGTAGTATTAAGGAATTTGTAAGGACTGTGAAAAGGCAGATTAGGGACCTAAAGAAGCTATCAGATAGACCTTCTGGATCCTCTTTATCTGATGGGTCACTGCCCCCAGCAGCGAAGTCCTACAGCGAAGTGGCTGCCGCCTGTTCGCATGGTCAGCATTTTGTGTCTACTAGTGTTTCTGATATCAGCACCTTTCCACTGAAGTCTGCGACTGGGAAGAATGCTGATGTTGCTGTCCCGGCTGCTTCCGACGATGGATTTGTGGCAGTTGTTGGCAAAAAGAAGAAGGCATTGTCTGGGAAAGAAGCCCCCACCAGCGTTGCGCAGCCACCACATAGAAATAGGATCCCTTTGATTGGGGTGAGAAGCGTCTCCACCCTCCCCATCATTGCCAAAAGACCCCGAACTAAATCACTTTTTGTTTCTCAGTTTTCCAAAATCTGTTCGGGAACAACTTAATTTAACTTCACTGGTTTGTACTAAGTTTAAGTCTTATGCCTCCTTTTGTGTTTAAGTAAATGAGAAAGACTTTCCTTTAATTAATAACACCGGTGTGTTGCCCAACGGCTGCTTAAGTGCTTAATTTTTTGGAAGGCTCAACTCAAACCAAATTTATTCCCCAGATGACCCCGTTCTTTCTGTAGCCAGTTTACGAGCTTTGCCTATGGATGCAGTGCCCTCTGATACTTCTGAAGGGTCCCTGTTTAGTCGACCATCTCTCATAGGGGTATCAGTAGAGCCATGCCTTGTGATGACCTTGATATTGTTTTTATCAAAACATGCGTGGCCTCAGGACTAAATCATATGAAATTTATGATAATGTGTGCTCTTCTGGATTTAAAATTATTTGCTTAACTGAAACCTGGTTAAATGATTCAGAATTGTTTCCCTGAAACTTACGTAGTTCATCATGCGGACAGAGTTTATGGCTCCATCTTACATGGTGGTGCATTAATCGCTATCTCCGACTGTTATGGGAGTAAAATGTTGTGTCAATCTTGAATTCTGTGAAGAAAGTGTATGGATTGAGATCGCAATGTGTGATGGGTATAATTTACTTATCGGAAATCACTACTTCTCATCCGACACAAAAGTTGATATACATAATCATTTTAGTTTCTTAGAAAAATCCTTTGATACTTTTAACTTTCGCAGTTTGTTGCTTGGAGACTTTAATGTCCCTAGATTCGATTGGAATTGCTGTTTGTTATCCGCAAATTGTCATTATTATTCTAAGTTGAAAGGAGGGATGATGTAATCTTCTGCTTGTTTCCTTGGCTTAAGTCAATACAATTACTCTGAGGATGGCATCAACTTACTTGACCCTGATTTTTCAAATTTCGCAGATATTACCGTTAATCCTGCTGCATATGGCATTGTTCAGCCGGATCACTACCGTCCTCCCTTAATTATTCTTTGTGTAGTGCTTTCTCGTAGTTCCAAACATTCCATTAATATCCCTTTTAGAAGATACTCTGTTGGCGACTACTTTATGTTATATGAGACCTTATCCAATCACAACTGGACTCCTTTGCATAAAGAATCTTGCGTTGATGCTGCCGTTGCAAGATGCATGTGCTCTTTCTTAATTTATTCTTTTAATTCTTGTTTCCTTCATCCCATGCCTTATTCCAGACCCTGATTTTTGAATGAGACAGCACTGCTGCAGTGTTATTACAAAGGCAGATATTTACATTTTATGGTCCTAGTCTAACTTTTAAAACAAAAATACATTTTTATCACCTTGTCTTAATAAAACATAATTTATCTTACAAGCAGCATATTAAATACGGTCCAGTACATCTGAATTTGCTTGCTAATTTGTGACTTTTGTAATTGGTATTGCAGGCATGTTCATATATAGCTCCAGCCATGATACCTAATGCATCATATAGAAGAGAACCTCTAAGCGGTGTTGAAGTTCAGCAAGAGATAACCAACATTTCAGCTCCATTAATTTATCTGAAGTTGTGTATCTTAAATATGTATGTATTGAAACATACAAAATTAACAGTTTATTTTCATCTCACACATTAAATGACATTTTATTATTCAGCATTGACACAAACACGAGAATATAAACTAATTATTAGATAAATGATTACATATTTGGTCGTTTTTAGGTTCTGCCAAAATATATTCTTATGGAATATATTTTTATATCTGCGGGTGTGTCATCACTTGACTGTCGCGGTGGTATGTAGCAATAAAGACAATTCTGTGACATTACTGAATAAGTGTAAGAAAACTAATGCAGTTAGAACTCTATTCTCCACAGTCTGTGTCCTTCAGATTAAGACACAAAACACTCAAACTTAATTTACCATCCACCTAAGTCGTTGAGGTAACATTCTTTGTTTTCCATGGCACCATGTTTTGGCCTTCTCAGGAATAGAACGAGAAAGGGTGGAAATCCTGGAAACAAAACTAAAATGTTAAGGGAATCATTCTTCAAAAGAAATAGATATATTTCTTGGTATTGAGGAAGGTTAAAAGTGGCAAGAGTCACGCCAATCATAAGTAGCAAAGAGATGATGCAGAGAGGCAGAGGCAGGATGGGTTGAACAACTGAAAAGAAACTGCAGCTGACACTCAAGATCATGTGATTTATTACAAAAGAACACGTACATAAGATGATTACAAAGTTCACGTTTGGCATAATAAACATCACTCAAGAAGCATCACTTTAAAAGAAAATCCGTATTGTGGTGAACATGAACGGGGTCCTTCACCCTTTTAAAATAGACAGAATATGAGAAAGTGCTGAAAACTTTGGGGGGGGGGGGGGGACAAGAAAAGATGTTTTAATAGATTCATTGTATTAACCTTTCTTAACAGTTAAATTTACTCCAGCAATAACATCATTTTATTTAGAGATGTAAATAATGAATTTGGAATGTCCTCCAGTATCAATTTGACAGAATCTTTTGGTTTGAAACAATGAGAACACAAAAATCATTAATCCACTTTGCAACTACACGACTCAAAGATCTTGGAAATTACTAAAATCTAGTGTTGCGAAAGTTACAAATTAATTAACAGAAGAGGAACTTGCCAGAGGACTTGTGGACACATGCTGATGATAATGACATCTACTTCTCACTGAAGAAGTTTGCAGTATAAACAAAATGTCTGTACTCCTATATACTATACTCCTTGCTATGCTATCCAATTTAAAGTTTCCAAATTTGTGATGTCCCTCATGAAATTAAATGCTTTCCTCCAAAACAGTTTAATGAAAGAAGAATTCTAATCTTCTCAAGTCGCAAGGAGCTTGAGCATTTAAATCTCCATTTTACTAACTTTACTACTAACTAATTCAAATGATTTCCTCTTCTGTGCCTGTTTAGCTGTTCTTGAGTACAGATGGTTGGAGTGATTGCAGATAGATGTGAAGATGGAATGAATTTTGCTATTCACGAAAATAGCTAGGCGCTGCACTTACAAAGTCACTGCATTGGCTGTAATTTCCATAGGAAATAAATGATGAAAGCATAGGTGTTCCTGGAGGGGGTTACCGGTAAAGTTCCATTGATTCTTAACCTTGGCAGTAGAAGGGGGCGAGGAGTCAACTTCATGCCACAGCTGCCTTAAGCCTGAGAAAAGAACCCCGGTATTCAGTGGATTGGATCGGAGGTTGGGTGGGCCCGACATCCAGTCTGGACATTGCAAAGAAGGGAAAAATTCCTTCCTAGCCCAGCCTGCAGCCCAGTCACTATACTGACTGAGCTGTCTTGGCTCATGAAACAGTACCATTTTTTCATATATTGTTTTGATTACTTGTTCATACTGCTGTTGCCACCATCACACGTACGTCCAACCATTGATGTAGGTAATACGCGTATTATCAAACATGTAATATTCTGTGGTATGTAGAAATGGGTTTTCTGTGGTGAATGGTCTTCCTTGATACAGTTATTAGTTGGTCAAAAAGTCTCTTTACTTTCTATTCTGACACAAACTCTGTATGCACTTCTCCTATTTGGCCATAATGTATGTCCCTCCCACCTCATCTATCTTAATTTAATTATGGTTACAATATTAAGTGAATTATGAAACTCCTTGTTATGTAATTATCTGTACTCCATTCTTATTTCATTTTTCTTAGGTTCACTGTGCACTTTTTTCTATCAGAATAAGGAAACTCTGCTCAAAATTATTATTGCTAATGTAGGAAGGAGGACTTGCAGTTACTTGAAAGCATGGTTATGAAACAAGTAACTAACTCCATGGAACAGAGTCCTTCTGGAGAAGTTGGTAGTTTACTGAATTAGTCAGGATGTTCCCTGGCCTTTGTGGAATCCAAAAAATTTGTTACCGTGTTTGCAAGAGCATATCAACAGTCTGTATTCTAGGGCAGATGAAACTAATTCACACTCTCCAAATATTATTTGGTGCAGTTTTGTAGATCTTCCTGCTTCGTTCCTTGTAGGTCCAGATATTCGCTTAATCGCCGGGTTTCCGATCATCCTCAATCTGCGTTCTCCCAGTAGTTTGAGAGACAACTTTCACGTCCATACATGACAACCAGTAAAATTGTAATTTTGTATACGTAATCTTCACATTATTAGATAGCAAATGGAAAGACAAAAAACTTTCAGCTGCATGGTAGCAAGGAAGCTGTAATTTTGTCCTGAATACAGTTCTGATTTAATATTGTCATTTTTTAAGTTTGAACTTTGCCACATTTTCAAAGGATTTCTTACCAGCAGCTTGTTACGACCCAGGGAAAAATAACCGCAGGTTATTCTTATTCATAATACATAGCAGAATGACTGGTCTGTTTGAAATTTCAGTTTAAAAGTTACTTCAAGCGTGCTTTTCATTGTAGTACATTTTTCGTCACTCCTGTGTGTAAGTGATGAAACAGAAAAGTATTCTGCATCTATATAGCTGCTAGTTTCATGTATGCATATACTCCACAATTTGTTAATTGGAGGCTGGCATTATTACTGGAAATTATGGAACAGTCACTGATGTATATAGTATTTGCACACACTGTGCAACAAAAATCTAGTGCTCGAAAGCATACAGCTGCCGTAAGTTCCGCTAATATTTGTCAATATATAGCTTGTCTGTATCTCCCATTAATTATGTTTATTTATGCCACATGCCTGTTGAGCAAAGAGACCAGCATGTCGCCTCATTTGAAGAAAATGTGGATTAATACTAATGGCTATTCTAGGACATGTGACCAAGTCCCACAGCAGATTGGAGGTGATGAACGTACTTTGCTTGGCCTTCAACATTCTCCAGTAGTGAGTTGAGAATCTGATTGCGTCTGTACTGAGATGAGATGACTGTCTGTGTTGAACCTCGGGGATTCTGGGTATCCTTTTACAGATTTCATGCCTTAAAAATGGGACTTTTCAGGGCTAGGATACTAATTTGTATTTTGTATGCAACGTAGCATTCATTATCTGGTTGTTTTGAACATTTAAAGAGAACCATCTGAAGATGGCCAATTAAGGACAAAACATGCAGTGGATTCTTAAGAAACATTAAAATTATAATCACAAATCTTTCCGTAGATGGACCATCAACCCAAAGTTCAACACACAACAGGATGCAACTCTTAAAACTACATGTGACATGTTCTGTGAAGTTTAATTGAAAGTTTTCAAGTTCAAGCATTTATTCATGTTTACAAATTTAAAACCCCATTTAATGTGTAAAAGTGCTTTTGTAAGGCAACATGAGCCTGCCTACGGAATGTTAAATTGTGTCTGGCTTATATATGTAGTAGCTTGAAAATACACATGGGAGGTAGGAAATCAGCTCACTTATCCAGTTTCAGAGGTCCTTGCTGCCTCCACTATCAGGGCGATGATGGAGGCAGCATGGACCTCTGAAATGTCAGTAAACTTCTACCAGGCTACACAGCGCAACAACACTGAAGACAGAAATCTTCATATTTAAAATTTACTGTCCACAGGCTTATATCACAAACCTGCCCAATTCCTTCTTCTTTGTTTTCAGCCTCAGATGAAAGTTCATTTACATGTCTAAAAGTCTCTTAAAACCCTTGAGAATTAGCCCGACAACTTTAGGTTTCACCATACTGACCCTAGTGGTATAGTTACCAACATCGCAGATGCCAAAAAGTGGAAGTTCCCAAAGTTAGTAACAGAAAAATGGGGGTTGCACGTAGGCAGGATAACTAATCTCCTCAGTGAGGACAGTGCCACATGACGCACCAGTCCCTGCTCCTTTGTAGGGTGGTGGTTCATAGGGTAACATTAGTTTATTCAATAATGACACAAATAAGAATAAGGAAAACCATAACATTTAATGTATCAATTCACAATTTTTCACATGTATATTGAGACATACAGGAGGCTGAAAAATGCCCTTTCATAAGTTAACAAATAATTTTCTGATGAAAGATTCACTTAACAAAAGCTTCTGCTGGTATTGTCCCTTGCTTACTTATTACAATTAACATATATATCGTTTGCTGAATATCCCAGTTGCCTTCATGAAGACACTTTCGTGTCCACTGCATATTCATTCCAGTCTGAGCAGCAAGACCATCTACCATCCGCTGCTTCATTCCATCATCTATAAGTTCAACCTGACGAGATGCTGGAACTGTAACCCGTGTGGTTGACGGTAATATTTCAGCTGGCCCTGAAGTTCTCAGTCCCACCTCAGTTTGGTTGTCCGTCGCGCATGTCACAGAGAGCTCCTCGTTCATTATGCAGTGACCTTGGCCATGAGGCACAATGACCAGGTCCCTGCTGAATGACCTAAGAAGTTGTTTTCCTGTGGGTCCTAGTTCCCAAAATAAGCCAGTCAGTGACATCAGAATCACCTGTGGTGTGAAAACTTTGAGGTTCGTGACAAATGAATTTGGAACATGCTGCGTCTTTGGCAGCTTGGAAAGACAGGCGATAATATCCCTTTTCCCATGATACGATGACTTCTGTCCTCTACTGTCATCTTTCACACTAAGAAAATTCAGGCTCTCTGTGACATGATTTACAAACTCAGAAGTGTTTTCAGAACTCTGATCCTGCACATAAGTTGATGTCAGTGACAACATGGAATTGTCAAGATAAGCACGGGCCAGTTGTTCCCTGTTATTATTATCATAAAGTTGGTAGTACGCTGCCAGGAACTGATGGACGAAGCTTCTGCCTTCTTCTGGACACGAGTAGTTCTCATTAATTGTTGGCATCTGTAGGGGTTCACTAACATCAGGCTTGATCGGTGGTGACAGTTCAACTCCGTCAAGCTTCAACAGTTTTGGAAACCTCTTCTTCACGTCACGTATATATGCGTTGTGGTCTTGATATTTGTCTCGGAGAGGATTTCCATTCAGCATTAGGTCTTCTAGGGGCAGGCTCTCTAAACAGTCCAGTTGTTGCAAATCCTGTATCCTGTTTCTTCCAATGCGAAGGACTTTGAGCTTAGGTAATTTGATAGAAAGAACACTGAGGTCATGAAGCGAGTGCAGTTTGTTGTCTGACAAATAAAGTGCTTCCAGGTCATGAACACACTCCACAATGATATCCAGTACTACCAACATCACTGCGGGTATGAACAATGGTAAAGCGTAATTGTCAATTAGATCTGGATCTGTGTGGAAGTGCGTCAGATCTAGGGCTTTTAGGTTAACATCGTAACGCTTAGCCACCACTGTCCTTATTTTGTCCTTTGCAGTAGAATCAATCACCACATATGGTAATCCAGGCCTCACTAATACCAACAGTATATATCCAGTCATAGTTGTGATTTTCTTGTTAACACTGGCCAACTTTTCTGCAACTTTGAAATTGTCAACAAAAAATGAAGAATCTCTTCCTCGAACTTTGTAACTGAGTGGGATGAATACTGTTGGTGCAATCTCGGCCATTAATGTATTCACTATGTAGTCCTTGCTGTATTTGCCTCCATATGGAATTGTTATGTTGAACCATAATGCATCCATTTCCAGACGTCTTTTTTGTCTGACCTGTGATGGTGTATTATCTGAAAAGAGTAGATTGAAGTATTAGTAATAACAGCTATTCATATTGGGGGATTATAAAGCATGGAGCTCCTCAGGGTACAATATACTTAGTCCTCTGCTTTTCCCCGTACATATCAATGATTTACCACTAACCATAACCCTCACTCTAAACCCATACTTTTCTCAGATGATACTAATATTATTGTTTCACATAAAGAAATTGACTGTTTCTAAATTCTGCAGGAATTATGTCTTTGCTAGGTTGAATAAGTGGAATGCAACAATAAACTCACATTAAATTTTGACAAAATAAATTTCTAGTGTAATTATTTTGATGGTAATGTTGTAATTGACTCCAAATTACTGTCATAACTATGTAATTTATATTTGTATTAGAAACAAGTATTCTGTTTGTGCTATGACATTTTCTACATCCTTGGCCCAGACCTATGAAGGATCTATGAAATGTAAATAAATTATATTCTGTTATGATGTACCTCTGTAACCAGAAATCATCCTTCCAATTCTGCTTCCTCTGTAACCGGAACTTGCTGTCTGATTACAGCATCTCCAAACATATGGGTTGAATCGTCGAGAACGTTTTTCACTTTCTGGTGTGCTCATCTCAACATAGTCTTGACAGATAATGGAACAGGTAGCCACTTTCAAAACTGAATTTGTATGCCTTTCATTGTGGTTACGCTCTGAATTAAAACGTCCTCTTCGCATGACCTTAAGATTCACAGGCAAATCTTGTGTAGAAACGGATGTTCGTACCGATCGTGCTGGTCGTTTCGAATTCCACATTCTTTTAAGGTTATTGCAGTTCTGTATTATAATAATAAAGTTTTCAAACTTTATTTCTTCAAAATGCAGAAAATATTTTAGGAGCGTCACTGTCAAACACCAGATCCTCCAACACACGCAATCAGACTGTTTCTTTATACGATAAACAACAATCACGAAACAATAGCATTGCGCAACAATGAAGAAACCATTGTAAGAAACTGACTGTTGCGCAATCTGCGTAGATGCGACCTTGAGGCGGAAAGAAAGAATTTGGACATGAGTAGTTCTCATTAATCGTTGGCATCTGTAGGGGTTCACTAACATCAGGCTTGATCGGTGGTGACAGTTCAACTCCGTCAAGCTTCAACAGTTTTGGAAACCTCTTCTTCACGTCACGTATATATGCGTTGTGGTCTTGATATTTGTCTCGGAGAGGATTTCCATTCAGCATTAGGTCTTCTAGGGGCAGGCTCTCTAAACAGTCCAGTTGTTGCAAATCCTGTATCCTGTTTCTTCCAATGTGAAGGACTTTGAGGTTAGGTAATTTGATAAAAAGAACACTGAGGTCATGAAGCGAGTGCAGTTTGTTGTCTGACAAATAAAGTGCTGCCAGGTCATGAACACAATCCACAATGATATCCAGTACTACCAACATCACTGCGGGTATGAACAATGGTAAAGTGTAATTGTCAATTAGATCTGGATCTGTGTGGAAGTGCGTCAGGTCTAGGGCTTTTAGGTTAACATCGTAACGCTTAGCCACCAATGTCTTTATTTTGTCGTTTGCAGTAGAATCAATCACCACATATGGTAATCCAGGCCTCACTAATACCAACAGCATATATCCAGTCATAGTTGTAATTTTCGTGTTAAAACTGGCCAACGTTTCTGCAACTTTGAAATCGTCAACAAAAAATGAAGAATCTGTTCCTCGAACTTTGTAACTTAATGGAATGAATACTGTTGGTGCAATCTTGGCCATTAATGTATTCAGGATGTAGTCTTTGCTGTATTTGCCTCCGTATGGAATTGTTACGTTGAACCATAATGCATCCATCCATTCTATAGTGTTGCTTCAATAGTGGGTTATTACTGGACCTGCTACTAAGGTAAAGAGCATGCTTATATTTGCGTGATGTTTTGATGCGTTTAGTTAACCATACATTGGTTTCAGACAATTTTTTCTCTGTCTTAGTAGGAAAACGTTTTTCAAATATGCTTAAAAAGATGTTTAGAAAAGAATTGAACTTCGAGTCCATATCACCACCACTGAGTAATAATTCCCAATATTCACTACTGAGATGTTGTATAAATTCAGTTAAAGTGACTTCATTTATCACTCTAGTTACCTTCTTATCATTGCGAAAGTTAGAAATAAGTTTATATTTTTTATAACTAATAGCTGAGCATCATGATCAGATAGCCCATTTATTACCGGTTTAATGGAAATGTGTTCTAACCTGTAACTATCTACAAAAATATTATCAATGGCAGAGATGGAGCAATTTTGAATTCTTGTGGGAAAGCTAACTGTAGGTGTAAGATTAAAGGTTGCTAAAAGAGAATTTAGACATTGCTTACGGCATCTTCCAGAGAGATAGTCAATATTTATATCCCCACAGATGACAAATTCCGTTTTTGGTTTGTAGAGGTAGTCCATAATGCTGTTTAACTTGTTAATAAATGTTTCAAAGTCACCTGTTGGTGCTCTGTATATTGCTAAAACACATAATTTAGAAAATTTTGTATCAAATTGTACAGCACAGCATTCAATGTCCTGCTCCTTGCAAAATTGCACTAGCTCTATCTGGCTAAATTTTAGATTATTTTTAACAAATATACTCACTCCTCTTCTAGCTAAATTATTCATGCAAAAACTACTCACTAGTGTGTAATTGTCTTACCTGCAAGATATCTGGTGCTTTCAAATGATGTTCAATTAGACAAAGAATATGTGGTAACTGGGCATTTTTAAGAGAAATTATCAATTCTTCAGTTTTGGGGGAAAGTCCTCTAATGTTCTGATGATATACCAGGAAATTTTTATTTTGATTGTGATCTAAATTTAGGACTGGCTTATCTACAGCGACTTAGATATCTTTCAGGAATTTCGTGATACATTTGGGCCTTAACCTAAAAAAGGCTTAGGTCTTACACCAGTTATTACAGGAATCTTACCAGTATTTGGTTTGCTCCTAATCTCATTGGCAATGATTTGCACAAGCTTCTCCTTACCCCTTGAATTCAGGTGAAATCCATGTCTGGTGTGGTCATACCTATTCACAGATGACACATCAATTAATCCAATGTGTGATCTGTCCGCATTAGTATGTAAGCTGTTTCTGGCAATGCTGTCCATATCATTTTCAATCTTGTAATTTAGGTCGCTGTCAAGGCTATTTCCCGGTCCTCCCACTATAATTACATTATCATCCTTAGTGAAATCTTTTCTTAGTGTTTCTAGTTGCCCAACAACATTGCGAAGTGTAGCATTGGGTTTGAATATATTTGTAACCATATATTCATCCCCTAGGACCAAGTGAAGACATTCACAGGTCCCCTACCATGACTACTGCCTAAAAGCAGGACCTTCTTACATGTTTTATTCTTAACAATTGGTTTTGCAACTTTTTTCTTTAACTAAGCAACACCTGAAGGTTCCAACACAGTCAAAGCCTCAAATTTGTTGCTCAGTTTCACGGAAAAGTCTTAACACTGAACTGGAGAAAAGACTTTTGTTTCTGTGCTGTGATTTAGCCTTAACTTTAGCCCAAAGAGTGGACAAATAGTTATATTTAATAGTAGAGCTATTATCAACTTTCAAACTAGCAATCTGATCATATGCCAAAGCCAACTCCCTCCACATACCCAAAATGGTTTCCTCCTATTCCCTAACTAACCTGGCCTGTTTACACATCAAACAAAACCATGGCTTAGTTACATCTACATTATTAACTGTGGTGTTGGCACATTCTTTGAGATATTGTGAGGTGGAAGCAACACCATTCACTGAGCCATCATAACTTTTATGTGCCGATTTAAGTATCAGGGATAAATCTGCCTTCCCTTTAATGGTTTAAAAAAACCTAGGCATGCCTCAACTTCATACTTTTTAAAATTAATTATAACCTAGAAATATTAACACAACCAGCAATATGTTATTCATAATTTTCTCAAAAACTGATCCTTGTAGAAGTAATTGTTTTATAACCCTCTAGTGTCGTTTCACATCTAAATTATTCCTACAATTCTTATATTCTCATTTTTAAGTGTGTGTAATATGTTGCTCCATTTGACATCTCGAGATGGAACACAGAATATACACAAGGAGAGAGGATTCTAGGCACATGCGTCTGCTGTTAATTTCAAACACGAAAAACGACTTTGAGTAGGCCTACATATAGCAATATCCGTCACCTCAATATAAGCATATCAGAAAATAAACACAAAAATAATGCAACTAAATTCAAACTCACCTTGATCTCTCTCTGACCACAAGATGTAGATACCAATGTAACAAAATTCCAATGTCCAAGGCACTGCAAAATAACTCTGCCTGTCTTCACTGTGCCGTTGTTGAAGAATGACCTGTGCTATTTCCTTTTTTAATCTGTGACTTAATGTCCACTAGCAGAAATAACATTTATTAATAAAACGTTTCATATTATTTTATCATATTGCACACTGGAAGAACCTGGGATCTTCTGCACCACAAATTAAGACATGGTGAATTCCATGCAGTCTGCATTTACGTAAACACGATTCGTAGCGACCCATATTCTTGACTGACATTCTGAGAGTTCGTAAAATAGGAACCAACAGGGATATCGGAAAGACAATAAAAACATAGTCACCTCAATAATGATGTACATACATACATCTTTATTACATTCCATGGATCCATAAGTTAGTCAGATGACAATAGGATGTAGAATAAGTCATAATAATACAATACATGTTATACAAGTACAAGTCACACTATTATATAAATGTCACAAAAATAAAAACAAAGTGTTCACATGAAGTAGAGATAAGTTACAAATAAACCCACCCATTATATACAATAGATAAATTATGACTTACTTGTAAACATTAGAAATTCATCGACAGAGTAAAAGGAGTGTGTAATTAAGTAATTTTTTTAATGCTAGATTAAATTGTGCCTTTTTGTTTACAAGACTTGTGAGATTTGATGGTAGACTGTTGAAAATTTTGATCCCTGCATAATACGCACTCTTCTGAAAGCACGAGAGGTTGGCAATTGGTCTATGAAGCTGATTTTTATTCCTTGTGTTGACACTGTGTACAGGAGAATTAGTTTGAAAGAGTTCTTGGTTATTTACAATAAAGTTCATTAATGAGAATATGTATTCACAAGGTAGAGCTAAGATTTCTAATCTCTTAAATAGACTCCTGCATGAATTTCTAGGTCTTACACCAGCCAATAATCTAATAATTTTCTTTTGTAAAGTGAATATCTTTTTGATGTTTGATGAATTTCCCCCAAAAATTATTCCATACTTCATTAACGAGTGAAAATAGGCAAAATATTCTGATCTGAGTGTGTCAGTGTTTCTCACATGCAACAGAGATCTAACTGCGTAACATGCGCCACTTAACTTAGGTATCAGTTTATCAATATGATTTGTCCAATTTAGGTGATTATCAATTTTCAAACCCAAGAATTTTCTATTTATTGACTCTTGTATATACTTCCCATTATAGCCAATACTTGAATCATATTGTGGTGAGTTATTTGTTATAAATTTTATTATATTCGTTTTATCTAGATTTGGGGCCAGCTTGTTAGCAGTAAACCATTTACTCATATGAGACAGAACTATGTTTGATGTTGAACAGAAATCATCAAAATTTTTATTAGAAATTATGACACTTGTGTCATCAGCAAATATTATGGGTTCTGTTAAAGTATTTATTGTTTTTATTGTTGGAGGAAGGTCATTTATGTATATTATAAAAAGCAAGGGCCCAAAAATTGACCCTTGGGGAACTCCATGTTTTGTTCCAGAGTTTGAGAAATTTTTTTGTTTGTTTTTAGGTGCTGCACTCGTTTTAAATCACCAAAACACGATAGCAATTTCGTATTGTAAATATTTCCGTTCTTAACCACAAATAACGAGCTTATTATGATGACACTACACGACAAACTAGAAAATCTTCACACAGCTGTAAACAAAATCGTGTCATGAAGACAGTGGCGCAGACTGGCGGCAAATTCTTTCTTTCCGCCTCAAGGTCGCATCTACGCAGATTGCGCAACAATCAGCTTCTTACAATCGTTTCTTCATTGTTGCGCAATGCTATTGCTTGGTGATTGTTGTTTATCGTATAAAGAAACAGTCTGATTGCGTGTGTTGGAGGATCAGGTGTTTGACAGTGTCGCTCCTAAAATAATTTCTGCATTTTGAAGAAATAAAGTTTGAAAACTTTATTATTATAATACAGAACTGCAATAACCTTAAAAGAATGTGGAATTCGAAACGACCAGCACGATCGGTACGCACATCCGTTTCTACACAAGATTTGCGTGTGAAACTTAACGGCATGCGAAGAGGACGTTTTAATTCAGAGCGTAACCACAATGAAAGGCGTACAAATTCAGTTTTGAAAGTGGCACCCTGTTCCATTATCTGTCAATACGATGTTGAGATGAGCACACCAGAAAGTGAAAAACGTTCTCGACGATTCAACCCATATGTTGGGAGATGCCGTAATCAGACAGGAAGTTCCGGTTACAGAGGAAGCAGAATTGGAAGGATGGTTTCTGGTTACAGAGGTACATCATAACAGAATATAATTTATTTACATTCCATAGATCCTTCATAGGTCTGGGCCAAGGATGTAGAAAATGTCATAGCACAAACAGAATACTTGTTTCTAATACAAATATAAATTACATAGTTATGACAGTAATTTGGAGTCAATTACAACATTACCATCAAAATAATTACACTAGAAAAATAACCACGTTTGCTTACATGTGTTTGTAACAGCTGAGAATTGTTGGTTGAAATAAATTTTTCTATGGAATAGGCTTGAGATAGGAGATGCTTCAACTTCTTGTACCATGATTCAGACTTTCTATAGGGGAAAATTTCTGAATAGAAAGTATGTAAACAGTTTTGTTTGTATACATACTTTATATTTAAATACACTACACATTATGCAAGGTTTTAAGATTTCTGAATAGATTAGTTACAATACAGTAAACACCTTTTTGGTATTTGTTAAGGTTAGTGTTTGCACGTGAAGATTGTATCTGTATCATCTAAAAATAGCATCTCCTGTCTCACTCCTACTGCAAAGAACAATTTAAGTAGAAGCATGCTGGCAAAGATTAGGGATAATGTAATGAATATGTTTTTCCAACTTTAAGTTACTGTCAATTTGTAGGTTAAGAAATTTGGTTCTTTCTACTTCTTCGATTGTCTTATCCTCACACCCGATACATGGATTGTGGATAGAACAAGACTTAGCTCAACTTCTTCTCCTTCCATAATAAATGGTCTTCAGACCACGATGTCCAGCACATTAAGATTAATAATATTGTTGCAGATACCTTTGTAGCAGAAGAAAATAAAAGTCAATAATGAAACAATCATGTAGTTTCAGCTTCTTCTGAAGAATGAAACATTGGAATCTGTTTATGAAGTCAATGATACCAACAAAAAGTTTAACTCATTTTTGAATTCTTTTATAAATATTTTTGAAGCTAAAGGATCCTGGAAAAGTGGCTAATGCCTTCAACAAGTTTTTTCTAACAATTACTGAAAGCATAAATTTATATCAAACAGGGCAGAATATGCTGTTTCATTCTCAAAAGCTGCATTTCCTGTAAAATTACCTGGTATTAAGATTGTTCCAGTCACTGAAACATATGAAAAGTATAATACATAACCTCAAATCAAGAAAACTTGTCAGATTGTGATGAAATAACAAGTACAATTTTGAAAGCTTGTTCAGGTTTAATTAGTCATCCATTAATCCACATCTGCCTTAAAATATCAGTAGTAAGACCACTGTACAAGAAAGGTGACAAAACTAGTGTGACAAATTACAGGCCAATTTCACTTTTAACTACTTTTTCTAAAGTGCTTGAGAAGATTATGTACAATAGATTAAGTCATCATATGCATACTAACAACATATTGGTCCCGGAACAATTTGGCTTCAGGAAAGGTGTATCCACTGAAGATGCGACCTTCAAGCTAACAGACAATGTGCTTAAATCTATTAACCAAAAAAATGCTTTTGCACTTGCTCACTCTCGGAGTCCTCGAAGAGTGTGAATAAGAGGCTTCCAGTACCGGCTCAGGTGAAGTCCATCTTCCCTGTTGAAGTTGTCGGGATGTAATTCCATCTCAATGTCTTCCCTGATTATCCGATCCATGTAGCCGGTTTTTGAGGAGAGGAACAAAGTGCCTCCGAGCTGTATGTGGTGTCCCATGTTGAAGCGATGTTCAGCAAACGCAGATTTTCTGGGCAGCCCGAGCCGGATGTGCTCCCTGACCCTGGCCTCAACGGAATGGCCTGTCTGGCCGATGTAGACTTTGCCGCATTCGCAAGGAACGCTGTATACGTCAGGGGTCTTCAGTCCTAGGTCGTCCTTGACCGGACGGAGAAAACTGGGAATTTTCTTTGGCGGAAGACCAACAGACTTGATGTTGTGCCTGGCCAGCAGCCTGCTTATGCGGTTGAAGGTCGCCCCAACGTAGGGCAGGAAGGCAACCGAGGCTGGTTTTTCAGGAGGCGGTGGATTGAGGATCTCTGGATCTGTTGGTTGCTGTATCAGTTTTTCTTGAAGGTGGTGGTGAGTATCTCCAGTTCACCCTGTAGGCTCTCGTGGTCACAAAGGGCCTTAGCCCTGTGCACCAGGGTCGAAAGTACGGCCTGTTTGTTGGACGGGTGGTGATGGGAATTGGAATTGAGGTAAAGGTAGGTATGGGTTGGTTTCCGGTAAACCTTGTGACCTAATGAGCCATCAGGTTTCCGGTGGATATCTATGTCGAGAAATGGGAGATGGCCGTCCTTTTCTGTCTCCATGGTGAACTGGATGCTCTCGTGAATGCTGTTAAGATGGTTGAGGAACTCCGCGAGCTTGCCGCGACCGTGGGGCCAGATGACAAACGTGTCGTTCACGTAATGGAAGCAACAGGGGGGATTGAGGGTCGCCCTGTCCACTGCCATTTCTTCAAAATGCTCCATGAAGAAATTGGCGATGACAGGTGATAGTGGGGAACCCATAGCCACACCGTCGGTCTGTTCGTAGAACTGGCAGCCGAACTTGAAGTAGGATGATGTTAGTACTCTGTCAATGAAGATAAGTGATAAATTATCTTGTGTGTGTAATGGGTAGCTCTAATTTTAACTTATTATTTCTTTAGGTGAATCCTTTGTTTGCATTATTATTATTATTATTATAATGACTTTTTCCACATCCTACTGTCATCTGACTATCTTATGGATCCATGGAATGTAATAAAATATGTATGTGTACAGTCATTGTTGGTAGTAGAATATATTTCATGAAATTTATTTTGTCAAAATTTAATGTGAGTTTATTGTTTGCAATCCACTTATTCAACCTAGCAAAGACATAATTCCTGCAGAATTTAGAAACAGTCAATTTCTTTATGTGAAACAATAATATTAGTATCATCTGAGAAATATATGGGTTTAGAGTGAGGGTTATGGTTAGTAGTAAATCATTGATATGTGTGGGGAAAAGCAGAGGACCAAGTATATTGTACCCTGAGGAGCTCCATGCTTTATAATCCCCCAATATGAATAGGTATTATTACTAATACTTCAATCTACTCTTTTCAGATAATACACCATCACAGGTCAGACAAAAAAGACGTCTGGAAATGGATGCATTATGGTTCAACATAACAATTCCATATGGAGGCAAATACAGCAAGGACTACATAGTGAATACATTAATGGCCAAGATTGCACCAACAGTATTCATTCCACTCAGTTACAAAGTTCGAGGAAGAGATTCTTCATTTTTTGTTGATGATTTCAAAGTTGCAGAAAAGTTGGCCAGTGTTAACAAGAAAATCACAACTATGACTGGATATATACTGTTGGTATTAGTGAGGCCTGGATTACCATATGTGGTGATTGATTCTGCAGCAAAGGACAAAATAAGGACAGTGGTGGCTAAGCGTTACGATGTTAACCTAAAAGCCCTAGATCTGACGCACTTCCACACAGATCCAGATCTAATTGACAATTACGCTTTACCATTGTTCATGCCCGCAGTGATGTTGGTAGTACTGGATATCATTGTGGAGTGTGTTCATGACCTGGAAGCACTTTATTTGTCAGACAACAAACTGCACTCGCTTGATGACCTCAGTGTTCTTTCTATCAAATTACCTAAGCTCAAAGTCCTTCGCATTGGAAGAAACAGGATACAGGATTTGCAACAACTGGACTGTTTAGAGAGCCTGCCCCTAGAAGACCTAATGCTGAATGGAAATCCTCTCCGAGACAAATATCAAGACCACAACGCATATATACGTGACGTGAAGAAGAGGTTTCCAAAGCTGTTGAAGCTTGACGGAGTTGAACTGTCACCACCGATCAAGCCTGATGTTAGTGAACCCCTACAGATGCCAACAATTAATGAGAACTACTCGTGTCCAGAAGAAGGCAGAAGCTTCGTCCATCAGTTCCTGGCAGCGTACTACCAACTTTATGATAATAATAACAGGGAACAACTGGCCCGTGCTTATCTTGACAATTCCATGTTGTCACTGACATCAACTTATGTGCAGGATCAGAGTTCTGAAAACACTTCTGAGTTTGTAAATCATGTCACAGAGAGCCTGAATTTTCTTGGTGTGAAAGATGACAGTAGAGGACAGAAGTCATCGTATCATGGGAAAAGGGATATTATCGCCTGTCTTTCCAAGCTGCCAAAGACGCAGCATGCTCCAAATTCATTTGTCACGAACCTCAAAGTTTTCACACCACAGGTGATTCTGATGTCACTGACTGGCTTATTTTGGGAACTAGGACCCACAGGAAAACAACTTCTTAGGTCATTCAGCAGGGACCTGGTCATTGTGCCTCATGGCCAAGGTCACTGCATAATGAACGAGGAGCTCTCTGTGACATGCGCGACGGACAGCCAAACTGAGGTGGGACTGAGAACTTCAGGGCCAGCTGAAATGTTACCGTCAACCACACGGGTTACAGTTGCAGCATCTCGTCAGGTTGAACGTATAGATGATGGAATGAAGCAGCGGATGGTAGATGGTCTTGCCGCTCAGACTGGAATGAATATGCAGTGGGCACGAAAGTGTCTTCATGAAGGCAACTGGGATATTCAGCAAACGATATATATGTTAATTGTAATAAGTAAGCAAGGGACAATACCAGCAGAAGCTTTTGTTAAGTGAATCTTTCATCAGAAAATTATTTGTTAACTTATGAAAGGGCATTTTTCAGCCTCCTGTATGTCTCAATATACATGTGAAAAATTGTGAATTGATACATTAAATGTTATGGTTTTCCTTATTCTTATTTGTGTCATTATTGAATAAACTAATGTTACCCTATGAACCACCACCCTACAAAGGAGCAGGGACTGGTGCGTCATGTGGCACTGTCCTCACTGAGGAGATTAGTTATCCTGCCTACGTGCAACCCCAATTTTTCTGTTACTAACTTTGGGAACTTCCACTTTTTGGCATCTGCGATGTTGGTAACTATACCACTAGGGTCAGTATGGTGAAACCTAAAGTTGTCGGGCTAATTCTCAAGGGTTTTAAGAGACTTTTAGACATGTAAATGAACTTTCATCTGAGGCTGAAAACAAAGAAGAAGGAATTGGGCAGGTTTGTGATATAAGCCTGTGGACAGTAAATTTTAAATATGAAGATTTCTGTCTTCAGTGTTGTTGCGCTGTGTAGCCTGGTAGAAGTTTACTGACATTTCAGAGGTCCATGCTGCCTCCATCATCGCCCTGATAGTGGAGGCAGCAAGGACCTCTGAAACTGGATAAGTGAGCTGATTTCCTACCTCCCATGTGTACTTTCAAGCTACTACATATATATAAGTAGAGCCAGGATAATTCAAGTCAGTTCAGTGACTACTTACGGGCTGGACGACTGGGGTTCAATCCGCGATGGGGGCAGAGGATTTTTCCTCTAGCCTCTGCGTCCAGACCGGTTCTGGGGTCCACCCAGGCACGAAGATAAATTTTTGAAGTGTTTTCGAATGAGTTTGACAATATTCAATGAATTATTGTCCTTGTTACAAGATCGTTTAAAACGCCAAGATACCAGCATGAGAGAAAGCATACCTCCTGCAGAAAGACTTGCTATTACATTGAGGTAAGTAAAGTTTTATAACTTACTACGCTGATGTTGAGTTCGTAACATATTTTTTCAGTGTTTGTTTAATTTTAGTAGCGTGAGTATGATAATACATACTGAGTTCTGGTTTTATGCTAGCCTGTATTTGTTTGAAGTTATAATTTGATTAACGGAACTGTTGCAAAGTTACATTTTTAGTAGTACATGGGAGACAGGTTTGGCGGTATGTACATATGCATGGATATTGGAAAGAAACGAAAATATTTGGAAAAAAAAAATTATTCTGATGGAACAATATCGTCATTGAACATTTCCTCAAGTGTAGAACTATCTGTCGTGGAAAGAACTGAAGATGAAGCAGGTGATGCGGTTGGTACTTATGTAGTAGTGGGTGGTTGACTTGATTCCAGTGTAGTAAGTGTATTTCGCTGACTCGTAGAACCTTGAATAGACACATTTCTTAGCCTATAGTCCCGCGAAGGACCCGGAGTAGGACCCCACTCGTCGTAGTCACGATCGTGTGCTTGGGTTGAACATCCATAATAAGCTGGTTGAGGTGGATAACTTTGTATTGGTCTGTAGGTCTTGTATCTTCTAAAAAGTTGGATAATGTCTGCCTTTATGTCTAATTTTAAGTCATCGTGAATGCTTTTTAAATCAGGCACGAGAGATACCAAAAAGTTCCGATCTGGATCATCATTATCATCATAATGACGTTTCTTCTTTGTTAAATTGTCCGAGAGTCTTTTTAGCAATTCATTTTCGGCCTTTTCGGTGTTCGAGACATTTTTTTTCTGTTTCTTAGGGGGGATTATTTCTTCTGCCGCATCTCCTTCTCGACCAATATCTGGTTGTCGATCAGAAACTGGTCTTATATCTTGTAGTACGGCTAAAAAACATAGTTGATCAAAGAAGACATATTGTTTCCTGCCTGATGCTGCAGATCCACTCTTAACATTCATTTGCTTCGCACGTTCTCTGTTGTAACAGTCACGCAGACTCTTCCATTTTCGTTGCAATTTAGCAGCTGAAACAAAACAATATTTTTATTTAAATAAAGAACTTTTGTCATCCTACCTGGCCTATGAAATGTAGAAGTGCGATGTTTTGTGTGTGTCATCGTAGTTGTACGTATATTTCTTTTCTTACATGTTTAAACATAAGGAATACTTTATTGATTGGATCTACATCTGTGGTTTATTTTTTTAATATCTTCTCTTTTTTCAAGGTATCTAAGCATAGGATGTTCGTTTGGTGATTTTGAATTTGTTTACAGCAAAAATGATTGTGAGAGAAACATGTCAACTTATTTGGCATCACTTGAAAGCTGTCTGCATCCCTGAACCAACGGAAGATTCGTGGAGAAATATAGCCAGCGACTTCCAACAATACTGTAATTTTCCTAATTGTTTGGGCACTATAGATGGGAAACACATTAGGATAATTAAGCCATTAGACAGTGGATCCCTGTATTACGAGGCGCGTCCCAAAAGTAAGTTTCCCACTCGTCCCACAGCTAGCAAACCTTATATTGCGCGAAGCGACTGTGCGTACGTGATAGAGCAATGACGTAGCATGGCGCATGCACTAACGGCACCTCCCGCGTTCTCACAGTAGCATCGTTGCTGCTGTTGAAGATGGAGATTCTTATTCCAGCTCCCGCCGACTGTGAAGTGCGGTCAGTGATAACGCTAGGCCGCACACGGCTCGACGGACAGCAAGTCTCCTGCAGGAGTTCAGCTGGGAGGTGTTTAATCATTCACCCTATAGCCCGGACCTCGCTCCCAGTGATTTCCATCTTTTCCTACACCTCAAGAAATTCCTGTCCGGTCAGCGACAGCGTTTTGAGAATGACAGAGAGGCGGAGATGGTTGTCACACAGTGGTTCCAATCCCAGGCGGCAGACTTCTACGACACAGGTATTCAGAAGTTGGTCCCACGGTATGACAAATGTCTCAATTCCGGTGGCGAATATGTTGAAAAATAGCTGGACACTTGCTGTATCTGTTGCAATAAATATTTCCATGAAATTGTGTTTTGTTTCTGTAAACGGCCCCAGGGGAACTTACTTTTGGGAAGCGCCTCGTATAATTATAAATCTTATTTTTCCATGGTACTTTTATAGCTGTTTGTGACTCAAATTATATGTTTACATTTGTGGATGTCGGATCCTACGGTAAAGCATCGGACTCAACTATTTATAAAGAAAGTGAACTATTTACGAAAATAGAAAGAAAATCACTAAACATCCCTCCGCCACAGGAAATTACCGTTATGGGTACCTCTCGATCGGTAAACTATTCGTTTGTTGGCGATGAAGCACTTGGTGGTCTCTCAGAACACATGTTAAGGCCCTATTCTGGGAAGCATTTAGATGTTGCGAAAAAAATATTTAGCTATAGACGTTGCATTGAGTGTGCATTTGGCATACTCTCCAGTAAGTGGAGGATATTGCACCGTCCTTTAAATACATCTGTACATTTCGCTGAAGACATAGTAAAAGCATGTTGTGTGTTACATAATTTTGTTCGTCAACGAGATGGCTACAATTTCCAAGATACTTTACACGTACGTGGTTTCGAAGACATTGCAAACACAGACATGCCCAACTTACGATCAATCACTATTCGGGGCATATTGAAAGATTACTTCATAAACGAGGGAGCTGTACAGTGGCAATAAAACAGAATGCAATATTGAAAATAGGTACTTACGCGTATGTACGTATACAATGTATTTATAATAAATATGTGTATCAATATACAAAAATCAACAAATATTAACTCACCCGCAATATTTTTTTCTTTTATACTCTTCTCCTTGAAGTTGGCATCAAACAGTTGGCAGAGTTCTTCCCAGGATTTTGTTTTCTCTGTCCTGTTGCTGTATAATTCAGACCGCATATCCCAGATAGCTGGGCGGGCCTCAATTTCATGGATGAATAATTCAGTGTCGAATATCTCCATTGCGTACTTACACACTCCTGCAACGCACAGAACAGCAACTGACTTGAATGGCTGCGTTTGCGCGATTCGCCCCACTTCCGCTACTCCGTTTAAAATGTTCACTACATTGTTCCAAATTTTGAGGGTTTGATATGTGCGTATACGTTTGAATTAATTTTCGACATTGGTACATACATTTAATACTTTAAAGGAAATTTTATTTTATAATATTATATCGTTCTTTGTTGCCAGTTCTTACGTGTACTTTGAGTAGTGTTATAACCATTAAGCGGAAACCAATGCCACATCTTGCACCACTGTATTCTGTTTCCTCACCTCCCTCGTTAACTTCCTGCCAAGGAAGAATACTTGTGATTGGTGAACGCTCCAGCCGCCAATTCGGCCGAAAACAATAATAGCATCACTCAAGATTTTGTGCATTAGCATCTTTACCACTGTGCGTAGTTCTTTAATGTAACCATGGAATTAGAATATATGATTGCATAGTGTTCAGTGAAGGATATCTGCGAATTAATTTTAATTTGTTTGATTAACTATTACATCACATAAGTTCTGGTTACTGTGTCTATTTTTCCCTCCAATTATTTATTTATTTAGTTTAATTCTTCGTTTACGTAATATAAGTTGTTATTGGTGCAGAATGAATATTTAGTTTTTTCAATAGAATTTGGAACCAATTTTAGAGTGTTAGAAAATAATAGTTTCAGTTTAATTGTAATTGTGTTACAAGTTTTCTTTCTTCCCTTTTCTATAATATATGTGGATAGGTGTTCATTTTTCCCTTTGTTAATAAACGTGTGTGAACAGGTTTAATTTAAATGTTAATATAATTTATGACACGTGTGAAGTGTTGGCATACAGCCATGTTTGAATAAACGGAATAATTTTATTTAATTATGAAAATGGTGGTGATGTATTTCTTATATTAAGTGAAATAAGAATTTAGTTCATAATGGATGAGAATAACTATAGTGAACTGTCAAGCCTTTTCTCATTAAATGAGTGGAATGACATGTCAGAATATGATAAAAAACGTAATTACAATCTCCTAGAAAACTAAAAAGTTTTGCAATCATCTGGTAAGTTTTTAAACTAGGAAAAATTTACTATATTTACTTCAGAGTTACTCAGATACCAATATTAAGTGCTTATTGGCTCGTGTTTTGTGTAAACCCTATAATTAATTATCAACTATTTATATTAAAAAAGTAATATTTATTTTACTTAGGAGTGATTGAAGAGATACAGGCCTACTTTTGGATATTTACTCTGTTAAATTAAACCTTTCTCACTATAGCATCATTTAAACTGACTTTAATGTCATTATTGTCTCATTTACTGCCTCCACACTGACATCTGAAATCACTTTTGATGACAGTTGCTAAGGAAATAACATTGTCCTTTAATTTTCTGAATTGGTCCATGTAGTTATTTTGAAGCTTAAATTTGTTCTATTGTATCACACACTGTTAGTTCAGTTTTATTAAACTACATTGTATCTGATGATTAGTATTTAGGTAGTGGGAGGGTGATGCCAGCAATTTATGTAAAACCACAGTCCTCTGATGTCAGTAATAGGAGACTTTGAGTGCATTATCATTTATACAGGTTTCAAATGTGTTACATATAGAGGCACAAAATTTGGTAATGTGGTGAGTATTCTTCTGTTTTGCACTGTGTACATCCCCAGAATACTGACATTTTTAATGTGATAGCAGAATGTATTCTACATCTTATAATTTGGTACATATCTTTTCTCTACCAATTAATTTCTGAGTCCAAAGAAGGCTTTATCACACACTTCTATTTCTTGGACATTGCTCTTCTGAATGTAAGTTTTCTTTCTCATATGTCATGTATCCTTGTTAATCTTTGGATAGAATAGTTATATGGGGAAATCTAGAAAGACACAGTTATTATGCAGTCTCTTAAATAAATTACAGTAAGTAATGACGAAAAATGACTGAAACATGACTGCTGCCAATAACAATGATGTAGCTGTAATTTAAACTTGTAATAATTATATATGTTCCTTATGTTTGTCTAGAGAAGCCAGCTGAATTTATAGACTGATATTTGTACAATTTTATTATTTTCTGCATAACACTGCAGTACAAATTTTATACAAAACTTGTTGCATTTATGACTCCATCCCGACTTGCACAATTTTGGCTACAATAATTAATTAGTTACTGGCACTGAACAAATTAGTAAATACTGATTTTGCACAGAGGCCATTTATGTTTGTTTTATATTTTGTACAAAAACAAGCTTCATAGGTTTTATGTTTTTTATAAAACATACGAGGCGCGTCCTCAAAGTAAGTTTCCCACTCGTCCCACAGCTAGCAAACCTTATATTGCGCGAAGCGACTGTGCGTACGTGATAGAGCAATGACGTAGCATGGCGCATGCACTAACGGCACCTCCCGCGTTCTCACAGTAGCATCGTTGCAGCTGTTGAAGATGGAGGTTCTTATTCCAGCTCCCGCCGACTGTGAAGTGCGGTCAGTGATAACGCTAGGCCGCACACGGCTCGACGGACAGCAAGTCTCCTGCAGGAGTTCAGCTGGGAGGTGTTTAATCATTCACCCTACAGCCCGGACCTCGCTCCCAGTGATTTCCATCTTTTCCTACACCTCAAGAAATTCCTGTCCGGTCAGCGTCAGCGTTTTGAGAATGACAGAGAGGCGGAGATGGTTGTCACACAGTGGTTCCAATCCCAAGCGGCAGACTTCTACGACACAGGTATTCAAAAGTTGGTCCCACGGTATTACAAATGTCTCAATTCCGGTGGCGAATATGTTGAAAAATAGCTGGACACTTGCTGTATCTGTTGCAATAAATATTTCCATGAAATTGTGTTTTGTTTCTGTAAACGGCCCCAGGGAAACTTACTTTGTAGACCAGCCTCGTATTATCATATAAAATTTCAGGAGAGTACATTCAAAGATGTAGGTACTAATCCAACTTCAGAAGTTTAGAAGTACATGTAGAATGATTTTAATGAAAATTGGCCATTTGTTAATAGTTACTATTGAAACACAAGCATAAGCGAAATTGTACTAAATTAAATAAGGAATATCAGAAAGACTATTCTTAATAGAAGTTCTGACAGTAAGATTCTGTAATCTGTATCACTGCTAAGTATTTTTTAGGAAAAATGTTTATGAAAGTAAGAAGATATTCTATATAAGTTAATTACAATTATATGTAAAAAATATATTTAATTTTTTTGTACAGGTTTGGCTACCAAAAAGCTGTTTACACTGTAGAACTCTGAATTCTTTATTTTTAAAGCAGATTGTGTTTGTAGGTGTCACTAGGTCTGTTCCATTTATGTGTTAGAGAGTTGCGTAATGATACTTCAATTAACAAAGTTAACGTGCTTTGTGTGTGTTACCTACTCAGCTATGAGTATATGTTCTTCGATACTGGGAGTGCCGTGAATAAAACACGTTAAAGAGACCTCTATCTAACATTGGACGAGCCTTTTAAATGAGGTGAATTATGCAGTGACAGTGCGAGTTAATTTGATTTTGCGTATTCAAATAACTTGTGTCTTTGATGTCAGCACGGAATAATTAGTCTGTAGTACCATGATGATGCTGTAAGCGTAAGTGAAATATTTATTAGTGTTGTGATTTTAGATCTTGTGATTCAAAGTGGCAAACCAGATAATCATTATTTTATTACGGTCATTAATTAGGACTAATTGTTTATATTTATAAACATGCAAGCCAACTCCAGTGAGAGGTTAGCAGAACAGAGCTAGGTTTTCGTACCTGTATAATAAAATAAAAAGTAAAAATTGCTTGCATCATCACAACCTCAAATCCTACATAGAACCAAAGATAACTGGTAATAAGACAAATGCAGAGGAGTGCGTTGTTAAACTGTGGTCCAAATTAAACATGTCTTACATAAGCGAAAAGTGATTAAAATTTTGAGCCTTTTGGGTTGTTTTGGATCTCCAACAAGAGCATGTATTCAGAGTTTCAGTCATGTAGTGCAAGTAGCAGCGATCATCTGTTATCTTGAGAATGTTGAAATAAAAAATGTTTCCTTACACCAGAATATTATTGCTAAATGTTTCAGTACACACACTCGTGTATTTGCGATACCAAGTTAAAGTATTCTGTCTTTTTTTATTTACATTTATTCAGCATGCCCCATTACAAGATTGCAATATTACATGCATTAATATATAGCACGTTAACAGATTACACAACTCTAATATCATGATCCATTGCCACCGTTTGCACCTATGTTCCTGTGCTAAACTGTATTATAATCAATGGATTTAATGAATTTATTAAAATGACCTAAAAATTTCTGAACAATTTCTTCATGCAACACTGGCCATGTGCCACCATTCCTGACTATTGCATCTATTAAGTTCCGCCTTGGTTGTTGTAGTTTTTCGCAGTCATAGATGAGGTGATCCACTGTTTGTGCTGCTTTCAGACATGAGCATGTTGGATCGTCAATGATTCCAAACCTGTGTAGATATGATTTGTTTTTGCCATGTCCAGTCGTCATTGCTGCCAGTTCAGGACTTATTACAATATTTAGCTCCATTGTTTGTCGCACTGATGGGAAGAATTTCTTGCACGCTGCTCCTTTATTGGTGGTGTTCCACTCATTTTGCCATTTTATAATCCCTTCCTCCTTTGTTTCTTTAATAATTGTACTTTTAGGCTTCTTTGCATGTACTACATTTAAACCATCTTCCGCTGCTGCCTTCGCTAATCTGTCTGCTATTTCATTACCGAAAATTCTAATGTGTGCTTTGATCCACCCAAAATGAATAGTCCAATTTTGATCTTTGAGATTCCTTAATCTATTTCTTATCTCAGATATTACAAAGCCATGTTTGAAGTTGTTTTTTAGTAGATCGAGAGAAACTGGACTATCTGTGTACACCGCTACTATTCTTTCCTCAATGCTGATTTCCCTTAAAGTTGTTACTGCATCCAAGGCCTCTAGAATTCCGATCTGCTCAGCTTGATTGTTTGAGCAATGATCGGGTAACTTGGTTTTTAAGCTAGGAATTAGTTCTCCACTTTTGAAGATAACAGCGGCAGCACTCACCTTTCCCTGGTGTTTACTTCCATCTGTATAGATTTCCACAGTGTATTTATTGAAGTCTTTCACTTCATCAAGAGTTATTCTTTCCGCTGGATGAGACCATTCCTTTTTGTTTAATGGTGCTCCGTACTCGGTAGAGTCATCTTTCAGTCCGTGTATAGTTTTATATATCTGCACTGCTTCTTCGATAGTAATGCAGATAGGATATTCTGTCTTCCTGGTCTTTTCGAAGTGTGCATTTGTCAGTAGTGAGCGACCAGCCCACTGCCTCTGCACAATTTCTACTCAATCCTTATCTTTGTCTGCTAGAGCCATCTAGTAGGAATCAGGAGAGACTTGTGTGAGAAATGGCCAGGGAGTTTTGCTTAGGAAACATCTCGTTCATTGTTTTTGTGCCATAAATCTACGGCATGGCATGGGTATTTGAAAGACTCCACCCTTTCAAATTCCGTCCCAGCAATCTCTACAGCCCCAGGCTCATTGGCTCCGCTCGTCTTGTTCACCATGGACTTGCTTTTGGTGTTGTTAATCTCAAGGCCTACTTTTTTGGCTGCAGTAATTATCTCTTCCACTGGTTCTGTGAGGTACTTCATGCTTCTTCCCAGCGCCACCAAATCATCTGCGTAATCGAGTATCTGACAGGTTCTATTAAAGATGTGTCCTCCAGGGTTTGTTTTGATTGCTCTAATTACCTTTTCTAGACTAATGTTAAATAGCTGTGTAGACAGAGGGTCGCCCTGTCGTAAGCCCGCCACTGTTTCAAAGCTGTCAGAGACCCTACCTTGTATTTTCACATTATTGCAAGTATTTGTCAGGGTCATTTTCACCAATCGTACTAACTTTGCAGGAAATCCGAATTCTCTTATTATTTTTATTAGAAAATATGCCTTCTACCAGCAGAAATTCAATGTAACAATTCAATGTATGTTTGGTTGCCATGCCAGAATTAGATTGTATTATTAATAGTTAATATGGTAGCTGGTAGATGGCAGCACGGATAATGGGGCACTCTCCAGATGTTACGTCAAGTATTTCGTAATTACCAGTGACAGATGGCAGCACGAAAACTTCATGCGACCACAGATAGATAACATCAACTGTGAATATGTAGCCAGGTTCTCTGTAACAAAATCACTGCATTCATTACAGGAAACCGTGATTGTAGAAAAACAACACATAAATCTTCAGAATGGTACAGGTTGATGCATGATGATGGAAATTCTGATGTTGTGTTACCTGTCGTAACTCTCTTTATTGTTATATGCGGTGGTAGTTCCTTATCTTGGCTTAATGTGAAATGTGGATATCGAAGAACCAACACGTACCGTACAGGGAAACATGACACTTCTTCTTATTCCTAGTCTTTATCATTTTCAATTATTATTGTTGTTCTCTAATTTTATAAAATCAAAGGATCATTACAGTGAACATAACAGTCCGCTACTGACACCTTGAGCAAAATGAATGCAGTTCACTTTCTCAGATCTGTTTTAAAATTAACCTTATATCAACGTTTAAGTCTCTGATCTGCCTTATTACCTTCGTACTTTTTGTTAATTTTTTGTGCAAATTATCTCCCCATGCCTGTCACATGCCCCCACAGCCCATTGTCTTAAAAAAACAACGTAAATTCCCGATTATACGAGTTTTTCTGGGCAATCGAAATAGCGGGAAATCCGAAAAAAATAAAGAAAACACGGAAATGTAACAATATGTAAGTGTACTTACGGACACACAATCTACTTAAATTCTTAAAATTCTACTAACAAAAAAGTATGTTATGTAAAATGTAATACAGCATAAACCAGGTATTTTAAAAATGTTTCAAAGTATGGTAATAACGTTCTATTGTCGTAAACTTCAGATTGTAATATCAATTTGTTCATGTTATTGAATTACATACTGTCACTGTTGTCTTTATCCCTTTTTCTTTAAACGTCCTAACATTTACAAAACATTTCCTAAAGTAATTTTTAATTCTTATGTGAATCAGATAGACGACCGATTAATCCGCAACCCTGTTAATTAGTCCCCGAATAATGGAGAGTGTGTCTTATGGTTGAACATACAAATTATGTATCTCCTCAGTGTACAGATTTCCCAATCTCTTGTTATATCTGAAGTATTACACAGCATGATCTGTAGCTTCACGCGATTAATTATGATGAATTCTTCTCAGGCTACCAAGACCACTTTACACTGCTGGCAGCCGGACAATAATTTGTTAATTAGCACTTTATCCTCAATAATTATTCTTCCCTAAGATGGGACTCGACGTTTTATATAATATAAACGTTGATGTTCTACGTGTCATTAATTATTATCTACGCATTAACAAAGTCATTGTACCAGGTGATTCAAAAAGGACTTTACAACTTTGAAAGTGCATAGAAACTTATTCAGAAGGCTTACAGAATCGGTTAGGTGTCATTTAGTAGCAGAACAAATCAAGTTTGACTCACGTTGTGCTGTAGTACCGAATTCCGTCACCACGAGCGCAAGCGGCAGTGCATTTAAAAATGGCTCAAAAATTTTCTCATACCACAGTTAGACGAAGATGATCAAAAAGGACGCATTCACTTCCAGCAAGACGGCGCACCACCTCACTACCTCACAGAAGTCCGGGATTTCCTCAATAACCGTTTCCCAGGTCGGTGGATTGGTCGAACAGGGTCGATAGCATGGCCACCTCGTTCTCCAGATTTGACACCTCTCGACTTTCTCTTATGGGGTTTCATTAAAGATCGTGTGTATGTTCCACCCTTGCCTGCCAGTCTCACTGAGCTCAAAGCTCGAATCACCGCCGCAGTTGCAGAAGTGACACCGGATGTGCTGGATCGTGTTTGGCAAGAAATTGATTTCAGGTGGGATGTCTGCAGTATCACCAATGGCAATCACATTGAACCAAAATGACTATTTGAGGTAACACTTGATTTGTTTTGCTACAAAATGACACCTAACCGATTCTGTAAGCCTTCTGAATAAATTTCTATACACTTTCAAAGTTGTAAAGTCCTTTTTGAATCACCCTGTATTTTAAAACCGGTTTGTTTTGCCTACGGGAAATATGCAAAAATAAAACAAAAACGTGATCTTGTAACTTCATAAATCAGTGTGGAGGTTCTTTGATTTTAATTTATAATTTATTTATAAGTGCCAATCTTTCTCTCTCGCTTGATCCATTAGGAAGGTTGTGTGAAGTCTATTTAAGGAGCTCCTCTACCGAAGCTGCAGTTGACTCAGGCAGGCAGAACAGATTACGAACCATGAATAAGTACATTGTGTTTCTCGCAATATGCTTAGCGGCGTCAAGCAAGGCGGCTCACAAATTACGTAAGTTCACCAACTTGAAATAATATTCATTGACAATAACTGTTTAAACATTTCTACCATTTAATTACGGAAAATGAGATGTCCTTTATTTGAAAGGGCCTATTTCGGTATTCGTACTTCCTCCATTCTTCCTTCGTGTTCTATCCAATCTTGTTTGTCCTTTTATTGTCATTAATTGAAAATAAACCTAATTCCTTTCTTGTATCTTCATACCTGATTTTGTCCAATCTTCCACAGCCTTTCACAGATCTTAAGAATCGCATTTCCGCTCTTTGCAATTTTTATGCCTCTTTTCCTCATTGTCCAACATTCAATTTCATATAGTAGGAACAGCAATCACTTGATAAAACTTCATTTGCGTACCTTTCCGAGATTTCCCTTTAAGTGTTCGCCTCATAGTGCCATACATTTTTATAATTTTCGAATCTTATTTTCTATGTCTATTTCCTCCAGGTATATTAATTCCTACACAGCCTTCGTAACCTTAACTATATTACTCCATTCGTCTTCCCTAGAGAGAGCCACAAAGCAGAGGCTGAATGCAGTTGAGTTCAAAAATCGATCTATATTTCAAAGTCGAAAAACACTGGTAAAATCGATCTGTCAGAGTCATGTTATATATCATATGCGGTCACACTGCAAGCGAAGTTATCGCGCGTATCGCTCGACATCGCTCGTCGTTCAAACATGTTTGTTTCCATTCGCGCGAATAGATGGATACTGAAAAATTAATTCATCTTGTGTTCAGTGAGAAGGCTTTGTGGGACCAAAAAATTAAAACTTATCACAACAGAGAGGTTTCAAGGAAGTTATGGCAAAAAATTAGTGACTAAATATTGCAATTTAAGTTTATTACAAACTCTTCCTTGCTACACCAGTACAAATTCTACATTTATGTTTGTTGAAGTAGTGGATAGTGTGTGGCACAGATAATTAGGGAACGCTGAACTGTTGGATAATGATACCTTCACTAATGTTAAAATACTTTTTAAATGCATATCTGATGTCACAAGCCTGTTGTGCTGACCTATTATTTGATAGTGATTGATTATATTTATTATGCTCGCATTTTGTGGTGTTGACGATGTAATAGATGGATCATAAATACTTTCCTTCTCAATAATAATATTATGTAACAAGCATATGCACTTCACGATTAAATCAGCTTTATCTGGTTCAGAGTAATTGGCTGCAATTATACCGAAGGCACATTCTACTGATCTCCGTGCTCTGGAGAGTCTGTAATTATACACGTGTTCTTCCCTTGATAAATCTCTTTTTGAATATGGTTTCATCAGATAAGTATTTAAAGGATACGCGTCATCACCTAATAAAACATGAGGAAGATTTGCATTTTGTGGCAATTTCAATGATCCATTTTCGAGGGGTATGTAAAAACTTGATGCATCGAAGGTTCCTCCATCACTCTGTTTTCCGTGCCAGCCTATATCAACACACACAAATTTATAGTTTGCGTAACAAACAGCTTGCAAAACAATGGAAAAAATTATTTGTAATTATAAAACTGCGTCCCCGATTTTTCTGGACATTTCAAACGGATATGTTTCCTATACATGTAGCCCACACAATTAGGAAATTTTCATCTATCAAAGAATTCAGCAGCGTTCTGATGGTAAAATACAGTTTCGGAAATTACTCTGCTTTTTTATTGTTTCCTCAGTAGCATTTAATATATACTGGTATGTATTCAACGACATCCTGTAATAGTCATGAAAGCAATTTATCAAAACTTGTGTGGAATTCACATTCACGTCTGTTTTGGTAAATATCATTCATCCAACATGGTCGTGCGTTCCTTCCAGCTACTAAAAACTTAAGCAAACGCTTCTCTTTCTCTAGCTCCATTTTCATACTGAAGGCTCGCGCCACAAACGTTCGCGCGATGTCGCTTGCAGTACTACCACTATAAGTTCGCCCGAACTCGCTCGATAACGCCCGACAATTAATTCGCGCGAATACGCTTGCAGTGTGACCGCAGCCTTATGCGAGCAGTGCTCGGCACTCCACACCATGGGATGATTACGTCATGACGAGCGATGTTCGGCACTCCACGCTGAAGGGTTAATCCCTTAGATAGGTTGGCTTCAATATGACTAAAGAGCTCCCTCTGCTCTATCTTTGTGGGACACACTTCGCCTGCCTCTTCTACCAGGGCCTGTCCGGCTAGGGCGACTTTGCCAGGAGTTTTACATGTGTACAAGTATCCGTGGAAACAAATATCCGCTTAAACGAATTTCAACCTGCATAAACGTGATCCTTGTTCCGCAAACTCAGGGGAAACCAAGGGCACTGTTTAAAACCAAACATATTTCAACATAGTAATACTCACAGAGCAGAAACACATTAAAGGAATCATCAACAGTGAGAAGTACCTTGGGAAAATTATGAACAAATAAAATGAACATTTGATTAGACTCCTTCGACTACTTCTACCGAGTTGCGTCTTCAGATAGTGACGTAGGTTGTTACATACTTGTTAGAAAGTTGCCAGGACTAAGTACTACAGAGGGGATGTGTGTACGGCTAGGCGTCTTAAACCTGCACCTGCTGTTTTATATAGATGTAAATCTTTAACTCTCGCCCCAACTGAAGAACACAGATTGAGGGTGTATGTGAACAAGCTGCTGGGTAGAATGTTTTGATCAAATAGAGCGGAAGTGACAGAATAAAGTTGAAAAATACGCATGAAAGACTTCGTAATTTATTCTCTTCACGATTTTATTGGGATGATCAAATTAAAGTGGAAAAAATGGGAAGGGCATATAGTACGCATGGGTTACAGACAATGTACACATAACTTAAATCTGAAAACCTGAGGTAATGCGACTCTTGGGAGACTTGCATTAATGTAAGGATAATATTAAAATATATCCTTACGTAAATAATGGTTGAAGGTAATGGGTTATATTAATTTAGCTCATTGTATGTTCAAGATATTGTTATCTATTAGGAGCACTGTAAATTAACCTAGGGGTTCCATAACAGGCGGAGAATGTCTTGACTAGCTCAGGAACTATCACCTGAAATTCAGCAGGAAACAAATGCAAACAAAACTCCTGAATCACTATATCAGTTGAGATATTTCTCTCATTGGTTTCAGCTGAATACATTAAGAAATGTTCCCTGAAGGACCCAGAATTCAATGCGTGCGCCTTGAAGAGTGCCAGAGCTGCAATTCCACATCTCGTTGGCGGTGAGTACGCTGTAATAACTCCAGGAAAGATGGTTTGTCTCCGTCTGACTTTTACTTCAAAAGCTTCTCCAATTTCAGACAGTTATAAACAATTTTCAGTTTCTGAAGACCCTCTGGTCCAATCATAGTTATAATACAGAAATATAAATTTCTGAATTCACAAGCAGACAAGTTGATTTTTTTAGGTTTAGAGTTTACTGACAACGAGAAGTCGTATTTAACAAGCGCTACGAATACCTCAAACATAAGTCCTTAAAATTTTTATTCTTTATCTAAACTTTCGCGGCTCGTGCTTGCCTTTGGGTCCGCAACACGGTTGGCCGAGCGGTTTGCCGAATAGGTTAGAGATGCGTAGAGTCTTTCAGTGATGGAGGGATTGGCAGTAAAACGCAGTTTCGTTGTTGAATGAAGAGTCCTCTATTGCTGAATATGAAGGTTACAAGTTGATTGCTATGAAATTCTGAAGGCAGCAAGCCAGGTGGGGCTGGACGACGTTCGTAGTGCCACGTAAATGTAGAATGAAAAAAAAATTGATAGGCAGTGTCGGACACTGCCGCAGTTATTTTCGTGAAAACGTCAATCGTGTATAGTATACTGAAATTAAACACAATTTTTGTTTTGAATCGTTTAATTCATTTGCAACTTACATTTATTGAATACAGGGTAGTGGTATGAGAAGTAGGATACATATGGCTTTGAAATTATTTGAATACCTCTTGCAAATGTCAAATCTATACAAGTTTCCCTTGCGTGGTTGGTTTGTCCAAATCATTCACTAGTTCAAGTTTAAAGAATTTCTGAAGGTATGCACTTAAGAGTTCTAAATTTTCGTCACTAATGTTGAAATCGCCGCCTGAGTTGTCCGAGCGCGCTTACGTTGCCTATATTCGCGGCAGTACTGCGCTTTGGTTTTGGGTCCGGACACGGCGTTTTCGGTGTCATTCTCTTTGGAATTTTGTGCTTTACGCATTCGTGCCCGAGGTTTGTAATTCTGGTTTTACTTTGCCCTCATATATCGCGACATTTTAAGAAAATCGGGAAATTTTCAAACTTTTTCAAATTCACAGCCTCGTATCTTTTTGAGTTTTTGAGATACACACTTGGAGGTCAGGATGAGTTGTAACATATACACTCCTCTTCAAAACAACACTTGGTTCATTCGGATCGGATAATTAGTCTCTGAGATATGATCCTGTTTATGGATACGTGTCAAATACGAAAAGTCGAAAATCGTGGGTTCAATTTGCGCGTGCGCAGTTCGCGACGTCCGACCGCCACGAATGTCGGAGCATACAGGCACAAACTTTAATCCTTCCTCTTTAAAACGAGACTAATATGGTGGCGCTATGTCTATTTTTATCCGAGTTATTGAAGTTTGAAATTACTTCGACAGAAACTGTCGCTCATTTGGGCGCGATTGCCTCCCCACACCCGACATCGATTTTAAAGACGTTTTCACATCAAAAGTTCCCCCGAGGCACTAATGTGGCCTCCTTATATACAAATCTTTAAGCTGAAGCTTCTCCTCCTAAGTTGCCTGCAACATCCCTTAGAGTCAAAGAACACATTGGTACAGAAGTTGAGAGCGGCTAGTAAAGCTGACAACTTCTCTGGGACTTAAGTTCATTCAGGGTGAACCCCGGACCGCGCTGACGCAGTGTCACCAGTTTCTTAGGTAGTTGGCCGCATCCGGCTACATACATATTGTGGTAACCTTTGTTCGGCGGATGCTACAGTGCCACCAGCTTAAACAATCAGTAAGTTTGTTATTTATTATTCATGGGTATTTTGTGGCCCAAAATAAGCAACAATTATTTCCATTTAAACATCAACTAATTGATCTCTGTGGTGGTGAATTGCTTTATTTGCGGTAGAGACTGGATTATTTAATATTATTCAGACGATCTTCGGCTTCAAACGGTTAGTATAATACACGTAACTCTGGCATCTTCTCTGAACTATTTCCTCAAAAGATCACGAAAAATATTTCAGTGTCGTGACTGTAGTTTAATCTTTTAAAATACAGTGGAAAGTATGTGTCCCACCTGCTTAAACAACCAATAAAAAGTAAAGTAAAGAAGTCCAGTTACACGCCATGTAGGTCGCTTGGGGGGAAGAGGTCGTATAGCTCCTACTCATTCTTAGCCTCGGTACTAGATGGGGGTGAGTGGTCATCATCACGCTCCGGCCGCGCTTCACCCCTGGAAAAGCAACGCGGTACCTAATGGACAGGAGGCTGGGTGCGCCCCAGAGCCGGTCTGGATGCAGAGGGTAGAGGAAGAATTATTTGCCCCATCGGGCATCGAACCCTAGTCGTCCAGCCCGCAGCCAGTCGCTATACTGACTGAGCTATCCAGGCTCACTTTAACAGACAATAATTATGCACTTTTTATTCGTGTTAATTATGATTTAGTGTAAACAGGGATTAATTCCTCTAACAAAGCTAAACAATTGAAATTTGTAACTGTAAGGAGTTGTGTTTTCTTTGCAGTACTTACTGGATTTTTAATTATTACTTAGGCAACATTCGGCTCAAATATTAATTTATATATATTAAATCTTGTCCGTCTAATCACAATAATTCTTATTAAATATTAAAATATTACAATAATTAACATTTAAAATATTAAGTGATGTTCTTTATCGAAATATTCGATTTACATTAGACCATCATTTTTCATGTTTCACGACATGTTTCAGTTCCTAAAAGAACCATCCTCAGGTGTATATAATTATATAAAGCTTCAAAACGATAAATAATTCAAATACAATTTCCATACATTATGCTAGCGTATATTTTATCAGATTTTTACCAGATATCAACAAAACAACAAAATACAAAAACTAAAAGCTAAAATACAGAATAATAATAATAACTCTCAACCGGAAGTATTACCGTATCCTTTTTCCTGACGAATTAAAAATCTTACAAACACCCAATTCACACAACATGAATACACGTTACTGAGTAAAGGATTAAAATACAACCTACATCACAAACAAAAAACATGGATCGAAAATCTAGCATTAGAAGCCGAAACTGCTGTGAACTTAATACTTATACATAAACAAGACCACATACGCCACTTAATTGCAAACAACATTGAACACTTAATAAAACGAAATAAAATCAATACACAATATATTAAGATACACGTAAACGAATGGAAAACAATAAAGAGTATAAAACAAAAATTACAGCAAAACGAATTGACAATCACACAAGCAGATAAAGGAAAAACTATCATTATTCTTTCTATAGAACAATATCAACAATACATTTCGCAATTTATCAACCAAAATTCATTTACAACTTTAACACATAATCCTACACCAAATTATCAAAAAGAAATCCAAAAAGTAACCCAGAAATGTAAAAACATTTTCAATCCACCAAAAACCCAATACTACAACCACAGCGCAACTTCACCTACAATTACAGCACTTCTCAAAATGCATAAAAATCCCTATTCTATCAGACCATTAATAAACTGGACATCAGCACCAGCTTACAAAATCTCATCAAAAATAGCCAATCTCTTAAAGGATTACTGCAACCTACCAAACACTTTCAATATAACAAATTCTATAAATTTAATCAATGAACTTAAAGAACTCAATATTAATAAAGACTTACGAATATGTTCATTTGATATTTCTAATTAAATAATTATCCTTATTATGTTTTATTGCTGCAATGTGTTCTTTACACCTATTTGTGAATGTACGTCCAGTTTGACCAATATAAGTTAATGGGCATTCTTTACATTTTAGTCTGTATATTCCTGGTAAATTGTATTTGTTATTTATGTCTATTGGTGGTTTTTGTTTAAGGAAGTTTTTTATTGTCTTATTTGTTTTGAAGAATATTTTTAATTTGCTTTCTTTCAATAGTTTTGTTATGAATTTCGTTTCTTTTCCTATATATGTAAAAGTGGCCCATCTTTTTTGTGTATCTTCATTTTTATTTTTATTATTATCATTAAGGATAATTCAGCATATGCATATAGCACGATAACAGATACAATGGGCATCTTAAAAATAGTATACAATAAGAAACACAGAGGCACAATAGAAAAATATCATATACAACAAGCATTCAAACAAAATGTTTGCTTGAATGACAATAACATTTATCTCAATAATCCCATCTTCAATTCCCTTCAAATACTTAACTCCACCTCCAACAACCTCCTTTCACTTGCCATCCCTACAAGACAACCGCAATCCACAACGAACACAGTTCAGTCAAAACACGGCAATACTTCCAGACAGATGTAACTCCTCTACAACATTTCTGGTATGTTTCAAAAATTATCTTCAATATATATTACTTTGTTTTCTATTTTACTAATATTCATTTAACCTTTATGTTATTTACATTACAGACTGATACAAAACAACAAAACGTTCACCCACACTAAAGTCACATTGAGCATGATGTATATATACAGAACAACATCGAGTGTGTTATTAAAAAATGGAATAAAAATCTGAAAAAGAACATCGTCTGATATCTGGTAAAAATCTGATAAAATATACGCTAGCATAATGTATGGAAATTGTATTTGAATTATTTATCGTTTTGAAGCTTTATATAATTATATACACCTGAGGATGGTTCTTTTAGGAACTGAAACATGTCGTGAAACATGAAAAATGATGGTCTAATGTAAATCGAATATTTCGATAAAGAACATCATTTAATATTTTAAATGTTAATTATTGTAATATTTTAATATTTAATAAGAATTATTGTGATTAGACGGACAAGATTTAATATATACTTATTATATCACAATATGACGCAACTTTACCATCTTATTAATTTATAATTAATCTGTTAAGTTCTTTGAAGTTAATTTTCAAAGCAGAGGAAACCGTGTCTGGAAATAAATTACTTAGTTGCTTTCTGTACTGATTGTGAGACCTAATTTCTCACATAAAAACTGTCAACTTAAAGGGAGTTTTAAGAAATAAAGATTCTGTGAATATGACTGTCTTCTGGGTTGTTGCACCGTGTAGTCTGGTAGAAGTTTTCCGACGTTTCAGAGGTCGTTGCTGCCTCTATCATCAGGAGATGAGTCAGTAAACTTCTACCAGACTACACGGTGCAACAACCCAGAAGACAGCAAACTTAAAATTCGCTGCCATGAAGAACTAAAAACCTAGGAAGATTTTCTGCTTCAAGAAAGTTGTACATTTCAGGAATAAGGAGGCATAACATACCACTCTTGGATCCACTGACTGTGAAGGAGGTTCGGACAGTCGAAAGGCATCTGAACATGACGGCAATAGATATGAAAATGCAAGGGATAAAGGACGCAGTTCTGCAAAACATAAGGTAAAATTTCTATTACAACGGTAGTACTGGCCACGTGTGACTTACTGTCGGCAATATAACCGTATTTTCTCTGAAACTGAGCAATAATGTGGACACTCAAAACGGTCTTGGCGGTAGCAGCTAGAGAGTTCGACATCCCTCCCGCCACGACCCAAACCTCTAAAGTGATTACACTACACGGCATTCAGTTGTTCTTTCATTATCCTCTATGAATAACTGGATGCTGGGATACTGGAACGACCTGTTCTTCACGTGCCTGAGCACTGCGAGTCCCAACTATTGTTGGCTTTAATCTATAGACAGTCGGTAGGACTCCTTGGACGAGGGATCGGCCCGTCGCAAGGCCTATACCTGTACACAGGACAACACAACACAGAAAGACGCGGACAAACATTCATGGCTTGAGTGGGATTCGAACCCACGATCCCAGTGACCAAGCCTCAGACCGCGCGGCCACTGTGACCCCCTCTATGAATAAGGTAATGATATACAGTCCTCAAAACAATTAAGGGGTCAAGTTTTCAAAGGGTTGTAAAGTTTCTTGGACTGGATCTGAAATCAGCGCACTCTGCAGGGTTGTAAACAAGGCCGATACGAGTGCAATTGTGAAAGGTGGGATCAGTTAGAATTGGTTATTTCAGGGAGAGAAGCCTACGAGAGCAAAGATAGTGAAAACATAAATGAAGGAGAGCAGTGCTTGTGGTTGTTATTGACGATACAGGAATGCTGTTGTTATGCAGCGCAATGTGCAAGTTAGGCAAGGTGTAAGGAGACATTTGACAGCAATAGAAGCAACACAGGCAGTCACGCTTCTGCAAGAGGGCCGGACACAACGGTATGTTGCCGGTCAGCCGGTGTGGTTCAATCCGTGATATGGCGACTAAGCCACCGATACCAAGACACTGGAAGGGCCATTCGACGTCGAGGACAGGGCAACAACTGCTAGGGATAATTGTTTTCTGCGTCTACAAGCCTTGAGGCACCTCAGAGATACTGCACGGGCCTCGCAAAATGACCTTTCCCGAGCTACAGGTCAAGAAGTATCTGACCAAACAGTGAGAAACCGTCTTCGAGAGGTGGATCTGAGGTCTAGGCGTCCTGCTAGAGTGCCCCGATTGACGAGGGAGCGTAAACGAGCGCGAAGAGTTCGCCCAAGAACATCAACATTAGCAACTGTATTATTGCCGCAATGTCCTTTTCGCCGACGAGTGTAGATTTATGCTGCAGGGCAACAATGGACGTGTCCGAGTTTGGCGACGGCCAGGAGATCGTTTTCTACCAGTCACAGTTCAGGAAAAGTCAGTTTTGGTGGTAGCTCCATAATGGTGTGGGCCGGTATTTCGATTGACGACAAAATCAACCTCATCGTCATCACAACTGCGCGGCGTTACATTCACGAGGTGCTGGAACCTCATATGCATTCTCGTGCACTGGAATTTGGAGAAAATTTTCTCCTCATGCCTGACAATGCCAGCCCTCACGTTGCAAAAATCGTCAGGGAGTACTTCCAAGACCAAAACATCGCCATTTTACCACGGCTAGCTCGCAGCCCAGACATGAACGCTATTGGGTATGTGTGGGACGTACTGGGAAGACGCGTCAGAGACAGTCAGAACGCACCTACCACACTGCGGGATCTGGAAGATGCCCTTTTGGAGAAATGGGCGCAAATTCCCCAAATCGACATCCGGAGGGTGCCTCAACGCTGTACAGCTGTCCTTCAAGTTGAAGGGGGTCCAACCTCCTACTAAGCGCAAAAAAAGCTAGAAATTGTGTCACAAAAACTTGATGCAAATAAAACTTCCATTCTGTTTTTGTGATTAGTTCAAAACTGTTCAGTGTAACAATACTTTAGTTGTGTTTCCTGTTACAAAGAGGCCTGTTTTTGTTTAAATAAAGGTCTATTCTCTAAATTACCAACATTTGAATAAATTTGACAAAGCCCAAGAAAATTTACGACTATTTGAAATCCTGACCCCTTAATTGTTTTGAGGCGTGTATGATCCGATTTCCCAGCTAATGTCGAAACCACGTGGTCAGAATGTTACACTAAATTCCTTTCTTCAAAATCAAAATTCATCATGATTGGGAGAACCGAGGTTTCCACATAGATGAATATTAGGATAGTAGTTTTCTGAGTTTTTACACCACGTAGACTTTTCGGAGAAACTTCCTGCTGTCAATTTTTGGGTACGAGACTTTTACCCTAATTATGGAGATGACACTTTCCACCGGAACGTTGGCAACCACACGTAACAATACTAGACGTAGCAACTAAGTGGACACCACTATCAGGTAAAAATAAAAGGTATGGTACGTAAATCTGACCCTTATCATTGGTCACTGAATCACATACAAGCAGTTTTCAATATGAAGACCAGTCACGGCCAGTGTAATTTCAAGAGGAATAATGAGTCAAATATACACCGACCTATATCCTTATACGCGGGAATTAAACATCATTAACATTAAGGATTTACTCAGAATTATTATTATTATTATTATTATTTAGTCTTCTGTCTGACGACAGGTCCATTCTTCTGCCCAAAAAGAGTTCGCCAGTTTTTCCTATTTGCAGCTTCTCTTTTTAACACCTGAAACTTCATCTTCTTACCTTGTTTGAGAACATAAGTTAGCTGTATCAGTCTTCTTCCCAGTCCTCTCTTTCCTTCAACCTGGCCTTCGATGATATCACTCAGTAATCCATTCCTTCTCATAATATGTCCCAGCCAGTTAGCTTTCCTTCGTGTAATCTTTGCTCGTTGACTCTCCTCAATACTTCTTCGTTGGTCACTCGATCCGTCCACCTGATCTTCTCTATTCTTCTCCAACACCACATTTCAAAACTCTCCAGGTACTTCTGTTCCTTCTTCCTGAGTGTCCAAGTCTCTGCTCCATACAGCGCGACACTCCATACGTAACACTTCACTAGTTTCTTCTTCATCTCCAAGCCCAATTTGCTAGTGAGAAGTATCCTCTTCTTGACGAAAGCTGCCTTGGCCATGGCTATCCTTGCTTTTACCTCCTTGGTGCATAGAGCATCCGTCGTGATTATGCTTCCCAAGTACTTGAAGTGCACCACATTCTCCAGCTGTTGGTTTCCAACTACAACGTTCAATGGTACTGCTCTTGGTGCTATCCTCATTACCTTTGATTTTTCAGTGTTGATTTCCATTCCATACTCTCTACCTGTTTCCACTAACTTGTACATCATGTTCTGTAATTCCTCCTTCTCATTCGCTAATACTACTAAGTCGTCTGCATACTTTACAGTAGTTATCACTCGTCTTCCAATTTTGAAGTCTCCTGTTCCCTCCAGAGCTTCCTTGGCAAGCCATTCCCCGTACAGCTTAAAAAGAATTGCATTCCATACTCTCTACCTGTTTCCACTAACTTGTCCATCATGTTCTGTAATTCCTCCTTCACCTTCGCCAATACTACTAAGTCTTCTGCATACTTTACAGTCGTTATGACTCATCCTCCAATTTTGAAGTTTCCTGTTCCCTCCAGAGCTTCCTTGGCAAGCTATTCCCCGTACAGGATAAAAAGAATTGCATTCCATACTCTCTATCTGTTTCCACTAACTTGTCCATCATGTTCTGTAATTCCTCCTTCTCCTTCTGCATATTTTACAGTCTTTATCACTCATTATCCAATTTTGAAGTCTCCTGTTCCCTCCAGAGCTTCCTTGGCAAGCCATTCCCCGTACAGGTTAAAAAGAATTGGTGATAAGCAGCATCCCTGTCTTACACCTCTACCTATCTCAACACTGTTGGTGTCTCCTGAGTCCAGTCTCACTTTGACTTTTTGCTGCATGTATAGGTTTTCGATTAGTCTTCTATCTCTCCAATCAATTCCAATTCTCTGTAGGATCCTCATTAATTTCTTCCATTTCACTCGATCGAAAGCCTTCTTCCAGTCGATGAAGCAGGCACATACTTCTTCCTTGACATCGAGAACTCTCTTTGAAATTTTTTTCATAACTCCGATGGCATCTCTGGTTCCTCTTCCTCTCCTGAATCCAAATTGGTCGTCTCCCATCACTTCTTCTACCTTCTTTTCTAGGCTTTTAGTCAATAATAATCCGCTAAATAACCAGCTAATCCAATCAACAGATTCAGATAAAACGTTTACCATTAGTATCAATATCATAAGGAAACGGATAGCAGCAATCGGGAGAAATAAATCCGTCGGACCAGATGGCATCCCCGGGGAAATTTTAAAGTTAGGTGGGGAAGCAATAATTCCATACCTTACGAGACTGCTGGAGGTAACGATGAACAACAATTCTATCCCAGTGGACTGGAAGAAGGCTATAGTGGTCCCTATTTATAAAGGGGGAGATCGATCGGTAGTTGGGAACTATAGACCGGTCAGTTTAACCTCGGTGGTTTGCAAGCAAATGAAGCACGTTATGGCAGGTTATCTAAGGCAAGTCTGGGAAATGAGTGAGTGGTTATATGAGGGTCAACATGGGTTTAGACCTGGGTACTCATGCGAAAGTCAAGTAGTTACGGTTTGTCAAGATGTTGCTGATTCATTGGACGAGGGATTCAAGACTGATGCGGTTATAATAGATTTCTCGAAGGCATTCGATTTAGTCCCACACGATAGGCTGATTACAAAAATTGCTGCAACCGGTGTGGATTTGATGGTAGTGGTATGGGTAAAGGAATTTCCCTTAGGACGTTCTCAAAGAGTTAGAGTGGACGGGCAACTATCTCATGAAGTCAGGGTAACATCAGGAGTGCCGCAAGGGAGCGTATTAGGTCCCTTACTATTCCTAGCTTATGTTAATGATATTTGGAAAAACATTGATTCAAATATACGGCTTTTCGCTGATGATTGTATAATATACAGGAAAATAATGGATAGTAGTGACATTGATAAGTTACAGACAGATTTGAATAGATTATGGGAATGGGCGGTAGAAAATGAAATGAAGATAAATCCAGGTAAAAGTAAAGCAGTCAGCTTCAATAGAGCTAGGGTGAAGGATAGGCTGAGGTACTTTTTTGGGGATCAATTAATTCCAGAGGCAAATAGCTTTAAGTACTTAGGAATACTTATTCGCAGCGATCTCAGCTGGGCAGATCATGTAAATTATACACTAATTAAAGCATGGAAGGCTCTCCATTTCGTAATGCGTATACTAAAAAAGGGAAATAACAATAAAAACGTTTAGCTTATACGTCGCTAGTGAGACCGATACTTGAATATGGAGCTGTGTGTTGGGACCCTTACAGGGAAGGGCAGGTAAGAGCCCTAAATCGGGTGCAGAAGAGAGCGGCTAAATTTGCAAATTTCACGAATGAATCTGGTTGGGAAACATTGGTACAGCGTAGATTGATAGCCCGAATGTGCGCCCGTTTCAAAGCATATACGGGGGGGGCGGGCTTGAAAACGATAGAGGATAGATTACTAAAGCCATGCTACCTGGGCAGGGACGATCATACTCGGAAAATTAGGACTAGGAAACAAAGAACGGATGTTGGCAAATATTCCTTTGTAAATAGGACCATAAGAAGCTGGAACCAATTACCTCCAGGCGTGCTAGAGTCTTTCCCCTGTAAATTAGGCACCTTTAGAAAAAGGGTCAGAAAAGTAATTACAAGCTAAGGGTTATTAAGTTGGGAATAAATGGTGATAAGGGAAGTGAAGTGTCTTAGTCTCCAAGTGATGAAGGGCTGTAGTACTTTGGGATAAAATTTTCATGTACGGAGAACGGACTTTATATTCTATTCTAAGTATTGTGATTAATTAGTGGATGTGTGTTTTTGTATTGTGTGTCAGTTGTTTTATTTTGTGTGTGGTATTTTGTATTGTTGTGTCTCATTGTATTGCTGTGTGAGTGCATCAGTTCATGACGTATGTAATTCATTACTGTTATTGTCTTATGTCTAGGTGGTATTAATTTTTAAGTTAAGTACTTTAGGTTAGATGGTTTTGTAATCATATGAGTTGTTTTATTTTGAGTGGGATGTGTTGTTTTGTTGTGTCTTATTGTTTTGGTTGTCTCTTACGTTTTTCTTTTATTGTTTTGTTCTGTTGTCTTATTGTTTTTGTTGTGTCCTTTTTTTATTGTTTTGTTCTGTCTCATTGTGTTGATGTATCTCATTGTTTTGTTGTGTCTTATTGTTTTGTATCTTATTGTAGGTCACTGCCACCAGGTATAAACCCATTTGCAGTCAATAATAAATAATAGTATTCTAGTCAATATTTTCGCCGCATGTGAGATTAGGCTGATGGTCCTGTAATCGCTGCACTTCTTGGAATTCTTTTTCTTCTGTAATGCTATCATTGTTACTTCCAGAAAGTCCTTGGGCCACTCACCGGAGACACATATCTTGTTAACGAGTCTAATAGGAAGAGAGGAGCTATACGTCCACTCACCCCAAACACCTACATGGCGTATAGCGGGACAAACTTTACTTTACTTTAACGAGTCTAGTAAGAACCTTCACTCCTTTCTCTCCAAGTTCTTTCAATAATTCCGATGGGATTTCATCATCTCCCGTAGCTTTTCTTCTTCTCATATCCTTTATGGCCATCTCTACCTCGCTCTTCAGTAATTATAGATCAATTAATTATTTAAACTATTAAACGGCAATGATTCAACTACAGTTGTTATATTTTTGGTGATTTTAATAAGATTAAACAATATAAATAAATGGATTCACAATTGTGGCCTATTTCAAGTCACATAACTGAAGAAAAAAGACGAAAACCTCTGAAAAGAAACACAGGATTGTCGTTAGTGGTGTTCAGTTCATGCAGCCTGTTGCGAATATTTGCAATAGCACAAACAATAAAACTGCAACAGTCTCACACAACAATATTAAAAAAGTATTTATAACTTTTATGTTACAAGATAAAACTGTTCATGTTGTCATGTAGGACTGTAACAGGATTTTTTACTTGAACTTTCTTGCATAGTAGGCAGGTGTGTCGTCCGTGAACGAACGAGTTGTTCCGCATGAAGTTTAACAATAGACTCGTTGTTTCTCTCCAAACCCGACCTCAACACCCAATAGGCGTATTGGTCTGACGAGTTGGTTGGCCACGTGTCATTCCGATTGTCTCTGATCCAGACAAACCGTACCTTTTCTCCAATAATATTCAGTTACAGACTAATCGCCATATCATCTGCATTGCTTTACCTTGCTGTCAAGAGGCTTTGGTGATATAGGACATTTTCGCTTTAGATATTAACCATTACACCCGTGTGTGAAAGACCGGAACATATTTCGTTCAAAATGGCACCGTTTCAGCTTTTCTTTAAAAACAAAGTTTTCATTTCAGTTCTCAAGTAAGTCAATAACATAAACTTACTCCTTCAATCGTCCTGATGATAGAGGGAGCAAGGACCACTAAAACTTTGGTAGACATCTATCAGACTACACAGCGCTACAAACCTAAAAACAGCTGTCTTCGAAACAATTCTTCAGATCCTACTCATTTATTGTTACTTTTTAAATCCACAAATTAATATACGTAACAAAACCATTTCTCCTAATTTTCAAAAAAGGCATATTGATAATTTGAGCTAGTTCTTCATTCAAATTATTTTACAAACTAGAGCTACGCCCTCCTTTCGGAGCGCTTTCTCTCATCTGATATTTTACTTCTTTACGTCGCTGTTCAGAGGCCAACTGTTTTCGTCAGTCAACTTTCCACCCTTGCAAATTTTCGTCTCTTTTCTTTCCCTTCTGTTTTTGTTGAATAAGTTTTTCTACGTTTACCAATGTAAGTCCTACTTCGCTTTTCTTCATTTGTTAAATTGTTCTGATGTTTTAGTTCTTTACGTCGCTGTTCAGTGGAAAACTGTTCTTGGTCAGTCAACTATCTACGTCCAACCACACCCTTGCAAATCTTCGTTTGTTTGTTTTTTGCTCTTCTGTTCTTGTTAAATAAGTTTTTCTGCTTTTATCAATGTAAGTCTCCCTTCGCATTTCTGTATTTGTTAAGTAGGTTTGATGTTTTGGTTCTTCACGTCGCTGTTCACAGGCAACATGTTCTTGTTTAGTCAACTATCTACGTCCAACCCCACCCTTGCAAGTCTTCTTTTTTGCTCTTCTGTTTTTGTTGAATAGTTCTTAACGTCGCTGTTCAGAGGCCAACTGTTCTTGGTTAGTCAACTACGAGGTGCGATCGGAAAGTTTATAGACTGCGCCTATAAAAACCCGTACACTTATCTCAGGTATTAAATTCATCCATCACCCTCGAAGTAGTTCCCCTGGGAGTGAACACAACGATCCCAGCACCGCTGCCAAGCCTGGAAGCATCCCTGGAAATCTTTCTTTGTCAGCCTGTCAAGCACCATCTGCGATTCTGCCTGAATCTCTTCTATCGTCTCAAATCTCCTTCCCTTTAGCTGAATTTTCATCTTTGGGAAGAGGAACAAGTCACACGGAGCTAAATCCGGCGAATAAGGAGGATGCGGAATGACGGCCATGATGTTTGAGGCTAAAAACTGCCGAACTTTGAGGGCGGTGTGCCCTGGCGCGTTGTCAGGATGCGTCGCATGTGGAGTTCTTCCTTTAGAATCAGCTGACAGGTCCCATAGCCTATCCCAACAATGTCGCACAAGTCGTTGATGGTACGACGTCGATCTTCGTGAATGGCCTGCCGAATCTTCGTAACATTTTCGGGCGTTGTGCTCGAAGATGGTCGTCCAGAACGCTCGTCATCATCGACAGAAGTTCGGCCATTTTTAAAACGTGAATGCTACACAAACGTTTGTGCACGACCCATTGCGGACTCCCCATATGCTTGCTTTAGCATTTCATAGGTTTCCGTAGCCGTTTTGGCAAAATTGGATTTGTTCATGAAAATCCGCCATTCCGAAATCGCAGGAAGGTCGGTGTAATGCACTACCAAAACGCCCGTAACTAAGAAACAAATGCTAATTCGATGATGCCGGCTGGCACACTGATTCACTATGAATGTAGGCCGCACCCCCTAGCGGCAGAAGCTCGTAGTACATCCTGTTCGCCCTCTATTGACACAGTCTTGAAACTTTCAGATCGCACCTCGTATATGCGTCCAACCCTACCCTTGCAAATCTTCGTTTATTTGTTTTTTGCTCTTCTGTTCTTGTTGAATAAGTATTCTGCGTTTATCAATGTAAGTCTCCCTTCGCTTTTCTTTATTTGTTAGATAGGCCTGATGTTTAATTTTTTACGTCGCTGTTCAGAGGCCAACTGTTCTTGGTCAGTCAACTTTCTACGTCCAACCCCACCCTTGCAAATCTTCGTCTTAAAATCGATCATAATAGTTTTCGTAATCGTAATATATCGAGTATATATGAGTAGTATTATTAGTATCACTTTGCCTTGTTGCAGTTGTTGGATTTGGTACTTAAAATAGTTGATAATTTTTGTTTTCACTTTTCTGATGATTTAGGCCAACTGTCAGTCAATTTTTGATAATGCGACGTGCTGCTTGTAAAGCAGTGATAATGCGACTGGCTTGGTAGTGAAGCGTTATTTGTTTACTCGGCATTGTTGTGTTCCACAACAATGCCGAGTAAACAAATATCTGTTGACATTGTTGATGATGTCATTTCTTGGCTACGACGACGACTAATCACAATTTTTTATAGTAAGATAATAAGATATTTCAACAAAAGCTTCAGCAAGTATCTTGAAGGAAAGAATTTCCATATTTATTGAAAACTTTAAAGATCTTTGGACACCTATTCCAAGGGTAATCTGATCCGAAAGAAACCGAATCGTGGAAACGGTAAATACTGTCCATCTACACTGCGGCCGATACTTCTTAACACAAATCTAAGCAGTTACCATTCTATGTAACCTCCACCTGGAGACTGCGTTACTTGAAAGGCAATTAATTCTCTTCCATTCTCAATGAAATAAATTAAATTAAAAGTCATATTAATGATTGCACCTACTACGGTGTGCGAGATTTTCAGTCAGAGAAAGTGGCTGACTATAGGCTAGACCAGGGGTCGGCAAACATTTTTTCTAAAGGGCCAAATAGTAAATATTTTAGGCTCTGCGGGCCAAGAGGCAAACTCCAGGATATTTATATAGGTAAGGCTACTTATGTAACAAGAAAAAATCAAGCTTTAACAAATTTATTGAACAAAATTTAACGTAATAAAGTTAAGTAGACAACAATTGTTTGAAATACAGCTCTACTATTGAGAAGAATGGAATTGCCTGTTATGAGATAACATTTCACCAAACTGAGGTTTAAATCCAGTACTCCCTATCATCAAAATTGACTGTAAATGCTGACCTGTATTGAGATTTTACATATTTCATCTTTGAAAATGTATTTTCACACAGGTAGGTGCTGCCAAATACAGATATAAATACCCGAGCATATGATCTTGATTGACCGTATTCATCGCTTGGAAGACACTTATAGAATTCTATTAGATTCTTCTCTTGAAATTTGCTTTTTAGCATGTCATCACACTGCAGAGTAATCACTTCTAATTGAAGGTTAGATGGAAGCTTCTCAATTGTACAGTTAAATGGATTTTGAAATATGGAAATGTCTTCTGCACTTGCATCAAGATACGAAACACGCTGCTGGAACTGTAGTTTGAGTTCAGAAAATATATCCGCTGCACATTTGTGCGGGAATGGAGATTTCACTTCTTTTAATTTTTGACAGCATGGGAAATGCACAAAGCAGTTTGAAATTTCAAAGAATTTAAATATGTAAAATACGTTCTTACCTTGCGGGCCGTACAAAAAGAGGCGGCGGGTCGGATTTGGCCACGGCCGTAGTTTTCCGACCTCTGGGCTAGACAACCATGGCTCGTATCTTTGCTGGAGTCCAGACCGCCTCCGAGACCCAATCAGTTTCCCACCTAATGGGTACCAAAACTCTTTCTCCGAGTAAGACGTTGGAGCATGAAGCTGATACCCCATTTCCATTTAGTGTCTACATTAAGGACACATTGAGCTTTATCTTTATTGCCCAACACGTCATCAAGATGTAATGCTTAAATACAAGAAAATTTTTCCATTTGCATTTTATCGTACAAGTTCAGGAATTAAACCCTGTGACTTCTTGTTTAACGTCGATCTGAAATTTAACTGATGTTTCTGTCCACAGTTTCGACTTCGACAAACAAAATATCACGGCAGAAGTCCTAGTCCCAGAGGCACATTTCACTGGCAATTATGAACTGGATGGCAGGCTACTGGCTCTCCCGATAACTGGCAAGGGACCCCTCGACGCCACGCTTTGTAAGTCACTACGACACTGTTTATATGTGAGCTGGAATACATTTTCTGGAAGACGTATACGTTGCAAGCAAATTTATTTTTTTATTTTATTTGTAGTGTTCTGTCTGACGACAGGTCCATATATTATGAACAGGATCCTTCCAAACTCTTCAGGTTGTCAGGGACCTGCTCATACATATATACATTCTTGGCAGAGATGATCAGAAGTGGTTTGCCATTGCCTTCTTCTGTGTGTGAATGGAGTAATTGTTGGGATGCCACGGAGAAACCGGGGAAGCCCCCGGAGGAAAACTCCGTGATGCCTATACCACGGCCTTGCCCAACACAAGTTATAAATTTGAGCACCACCGGGAATTGAATCCGGGACCCAAGGCTTACAAGGCTAGTGTTCTGACCGCTAGACCACCGTGGCGGTGCAAATTTATTACGGAAAACAATTGCACCCATAAAGAGGATCAGGCAGCATCATAAACAAGCCAAAATTAAATATTAATTTAATATCAAAAGCTTTACTTAATTGAAACACATATATATAATTTTGTTTCTTGTTTTGTGTGGATATGAAAATTGATCTCTTGCCCCTCGTTAATCAACAAAGATTGAGGGTGTTCAAGAAAATACCCTGATGAGAATATCTCGATAAAGGAAAGACAGGTCCATAGCTCAGGCGATAATCGCCTGTTTCTAATATCAGACAATAGGGTTTTCTCCCAGGGCAATCCATACGGGAATTGTGGTGGAAGAAGTGGTAATTTGACAGATTTTTATTCGAGTACTTCCGTTTCCGCCTGTCAAAATCATTCCTCCACATTCACTCACGCATCATCTTTCGAACAGACACTTGATCCTTTAGCGGTCCAGTCCCACACAGATACTTTTACCTAATTGGCTGTCTTCTGGATTGTAACGCATCGTAAACTTCGACCAGACTATGCTGTGCTACAATCCTGAAGCTCGCGGTGGGAGGTGGTGAAAATATGACAACAGAATGTGTGGCGGTCATAGATTCCGGTTGGAGCATATTACAATTTATCTTATAGAATTGAATTCCAAAGGTGAAACTGCATTAAACGTGCTCATAGCAAAACAATTTTGTGATGGTACTGGATAATTTTAGATTTCGTAACAAATTATTTGTTTTTAAACACAAAGCTCTCGATCACAGTGGCATCGAGGCCTCATGAATAAAGGCTGATAAAGTTATAAATATGAACGTTTGGCGATACGGTGTTTGCTGAAGTCACTTCTATAGTAAATAACCCAGTCTGTTGTCTTCCAGATGACCTCTACGTCAAGTATACAACTGGTTATAACCTTACGAAGATGGATGACGGCGAAGTGTACCTTGTTCCTACTGACTATTATATACAGTTCCAACCCAACAATTTGAAAGCTAAATTGGGAAATCTGTTTAACGGAAACAAATTACTAGGTAAGCTCATAACCACCGCAGTTCCAAACCTGGCCGCACAGACGCGCAGGCTGATAACATGTCTGTTTCAGGAGACAGCATGAACGCGTTTATCAACGAAAACTGGCAAGCCGTGCTGAAAGAAGTTGGGCAGCCTACCTACGACGCCCTAGGTCTCATCGTGCACACCATACTCAGTGCAGCCGCAAAAACGGTGCCCTACAAGGATATATTCGACGACACAGAATGAAGACATCCACGTCTGGTTAAAAAGAAGTGATATAGTGTACGGCAGCAAGACGAAACGGGCGAAGTACCCTTCGACGTAAATTAAGATAACACAAAGATATTTAACTCGATTTACAGCAGCTGCACTTTAGCCATTATATACTATCGATAGGGACTTTATAGTTAGGACGTAGGGTTATCCTACTGGGCGTGCCACTAACATAAACGCAGTAAAAATGTAAAATAAAACAAAATATAACAAATAAACATAAGATTAATAACAACTTTGTAAAAAATCGAAATTTAAAAAAATAATCATCACTCGCACGTGGATTCAAACGCAAAGGATCCGCCTCACTAACATTCCTTCAGGCAACACGAAGAGCATTTTTCGATTTACAAATTTTTACTGCGCGACTATGCTTGCATTACTGAATCTTCAAGAAGCACGTGTTACATCTCTACAAAGAAATTCAGTAATTGCTGACCCATAATTGACGTTAAAAGATCAAGTGTCGTAAGGAATATTTTTGTTTCGGGTTTTACATTTTCCACAACTAAATATCACCAGAGTTTTGTAACATTAAATTATATCACAGAACACTTTCACGGCTTCCATTACCAAATAATTAACATCAAATAAGAACCGATCGGTCATGACTATTAGCCTGTGGCTTGCTAGACGCATCAAGGGCTCTTGTCAAGCTTCGAACGTTCAGTTTAAGAAAACAACTTTATCTTCCCCGTTTGTCTTCTGCGAAGTACCACTGAGTATATGTCACAAGTTAGTAGAGTTAAGCGGCAACAGTTTTCAGCAAACCACCAAGAATTCAGAACCGACATGATATGGAAGTTGGCGTATTATAACCGGCGCAATTATTTCTCTCCAATTAATTTCTATCCACATTGATGAACTAGTTACTCTAAGGCTTCATATTATGTTTTGTATTTTACCAACATGAAAAATTATACAGCACTCTGAACAAGTTAAATTAAAGATGAATATCTGAAACAACGATTAAAAAAGAATAATTCTAAGACAGGGTGTACACCAAGGTAACTGGAGACAGCACCTTCATTTCCTATTCATCTCCACCGCAAGTGAACAAAACACGTGTAGTCATACGGCGCAGTGTATACTTAGGAAATTCTACCGCAGTTGCAACGAATTAGAGGGAAATTCGGTATCTCAACCGACAAGCTACTCGGAGTGTCACGTTCCTCTGAGTTGAGTTCCCGTCCAATTGTGCAACTGATTATGGAAAATAAATATCCAGAATAAAGATAATTTAATTCGTTCACTTAAGAGAACAGGAACCTTGCTAATACGACATGACTTGAAGAGGCTTGGATCTTAAATAGCTGTCTTTTGAGTTGTAGTGTCGTAAAAGTTTGCCATCGTTTAAGAGGTCTTTGCTGTCTCCGTCATCAGGCGACTGCACGACGCAACAAACCATAAGACAGCCATCTTAGTACTCTTAACCGTGAGAACCTGAGATTCCACTTAGGCTTGGAACTTAACTTATTTCCTTCGTAACAATGCAGTGAATTCCATACAGTCTGTTTTACCTGGGTGAGGGGGTGAAACGTTTAACATGAGTTTCAGTTAGAGGTTGCCTTTGCGTGCACTCGGTATAAGAACTAGTGAAAGACAATTGAATAATAATTTCCTTGGATATTATCCATCGTCTAGTAAATATAAAACGTAAGACGACGTTTCGGAGATGGGACTCTATCTCCGTCTTCAGGTTCCTACACAGTTGGGCCCACTAAATAGAGGTAATCCCTATCTCCGGACAAAGTAAAAAAGTGAAAGTCTCGGAATAAAAAGACATCACCACACCATCCATCCGTGGGACGTAAAAGAATAGACAGTAGAAATCAAGATTCATTAAATACAATAAAGCCAATAAAACAAAAAACTCACAAAAGGTGGGAATAAATACACATGTATGGAATCCCGTGTGATTGCGGTAGATGGTATATCGGCCAAACCAGCAGACCTCTGGAGGTACGCATAAAGGAACACAAATATAATTTCAGACAGGGCCTGCTGGAGAAATCCAGATTGGCCCAACATGCGTACGAAGATTATCATGTCTGTTGGGATGGAGCCAGGGTGTTATTAACAGAACCCAATACCGTCTACAGAAAATACAAGGAGGCGGCACACATGGCACTACTTGCCAATCCTATCAGCCAACCTAGTTTGGATTTATCTCGTATTTGGATTCCGGTTATCTCTGAAGAAGTCCAAGTTGTGCATCGAGTTTCGAGCTGATATTCATATGTATTTTTTCCCCACCTTTTGTGAGTCTTTGTTTTATTTGGCTTTTTCGTTTTTAACTAATTTGTTTCTACTATTTCTGTTTTTTACGTCCCACGGATGGATGGTGTGGTGGTGTTATTGTATTCCGGCCGTTCACTTTTTACTTTGTCCGGACTGCGAGGACCAGTCGCTTTGGAAGATGACCAAGCGGGTGATGCGAGTCCCCACTCCGTCACCCCTCTTGATAGTGCCGGGAGGACTGGCTCTCTCGAACCCCGAGAAGGCAGAAGCCCTGGCCGACAGCCTTGAGGTCCAGTTCCAGCCGGTAGACAACCCGTCGGACCCGGCTGCAATTGACATGTTTAACGAGGCGATGCGAGCATAGGAGTATGCCCCCGCAAATGAAACGAAATTAACCAGTCCCTCGGAGTCGCCCAGGCCATCAAGGGACTCAAGGTTGGCAAGGCTCCGGGCCCCAACGGTATACCGAACAGGGTCCTGAGACATCTCCCACGGTTTTCCTGGACGTGGCCAAAGCCTTCGACACAGTCTGGGTCCAAGGCCTCCTATACAAACTGACCGTCCTCAACTTCCCGTCGTACTTGGTGAAAACCATCTCTTCCTACCTCGCTGACCGGACATTCCAGACGTCCTTCCAGTCGGCCACGTCCACACGTCATGCCATGAGGGCTGGAGTTGTGCAGGGCGGACTTCTCTCCCCTGTGATCTTCAGTCTGTATGTCAACGACATACCCACACCGTCCCGCCACGTCGAGTTAGCACAGTACGCGGACGACACGGCTCTAGTAGCCACGTCCCGTAGCCCAACGCTCCTCGTCAGGTATCTGGAGACGTACCTCAGTAGACTTGAGCTCTGGCTCTGGGCCTGGAGGATTGCTATCAACGTCTCGAAGAGCACCGCGGTTCTCTTCGTTTCGGCGAGAAGACGCATCCAACAGCCCAGAGCGGTGCAGTTTCTCGGACAGCCGATCGAATGGGTCAAAACAGCGCGGTATCTGGGGGTCACCCTTGACGCCGGGCTTACCTGGTCGGCGCACGACAACCAGGTGGGAAAGAAGGCGGCGCAACGATTAGGTGTGCTAGGCCCGCTCATCAATAGGAGAAGTGGACTGTCCATCAGGAACGGTGTGCTGCTCTATAAGCAGCTCATCCGTCCCATGATGGATTACGCATGCCCGATCTGGAGGTCAGCTGCCCGCAGCCACGTCCGGAAGCTGCAAGTTCTGCAATCCAAGTGTCTTAACGTGCCCTGGTACGTTAGTAACAGGCAAATATATGAGGATATGGGGGTCCCTTTCTTTGCCGACCACATCAGAGCACTGACAGAGAGATTTGACTCGAGGTTAGCTGGTGTGGGAAACCCCTTAGCAGCAACAGATCCCAGTTTGAATGGTCGAGGCTCACGCCACGACGAAACCCCGTTAGCGTTAGCAAAATTTTTGGTTTTTATATTAAGACCGTTTACCATTTCCAGCAATGCGCCTTGTGCGCAGGAATGGTTTCACCTAGGTAGGGACGATGCTTGCGCTTGCGCAGGCCTCCGCCCTCAGTTAGCTTTTTGGTTGGTTGGTTGGTTTACTTTGTCCGGAGATAGGGAATAGCTCTATCTAGTGGGCCCAACTGAGTAGGAACCTAAAGACGGAGATAGAGTCCCATCTCCGAAACGTCGTTTTACGTTTTATATTTACTAGACGATGGATAATATCCAAGGAAATTTTTATTCAATTGACTCTTCACCATCTTCAAGAAGTTTTAGATTTGATATAGTGAAAGACAGTTTTACTACACTGACACACATCAGAGCAGTGCAACTGTTCAGAGATCACAACTTACAACTGATGCTGTTATCTATGTATTCTAGATTTATCTGCAAAATGAATTACATTATATGAAACAACATAACGTTGCAACAGGTAAGAAATCAATCACTGTAAAAGAACAGGTTGGCTGATGCTGCAGCATATGATAATAGAAACAATTCTCAGTGCTCCTGTTAAGAAGCCACAATGAGCATAGACATTCTTGCTGCAATAGAAGTCTCTCATCTGACCAAGGAACACGACGGTTCATTACGGAGTTTGCAAGACCACGCCACTTCTCGCTATCCTGAGCTAGATTAGTCCAGGCAGTCGACATCTTCATACCTTATTCCTTTGAAGTTAATTTCTAAATTGTACTCATCTGCGCCCACGCTCCAAGTGACATCTTCAGGATATGTGATAACTAGGGTTCATATGTTCATGACGTCATATTTTAATTGAGGCTTATATTTTCATTCTAAACTGAAATTAAACACTAACTGGGTTATTCTAATCACAATTAGACTGTGTTTATTTTGCATATAAATGCATATTTAGGTCATTTTTTATGTTTTCTGTCATATTTGTAGTTAAATGTATATTTTGGATATATTTTGAGGATAAAATGCATATTTTGTTTAAACTTTGGTTATATACGAGGTACGATCGGAAAGTTTCAAGACTGCGCCTATAAAAACCCGTACACTTATCTCAGGTATTAAATTCATCCATTACCCTCGAAGTAGTTCCCCTGGGAGTGAACACAACGATCCCAGCGCCGCTGCCAAGCCTAGAAGCATCCCTGGAAATCTTTCTTTGTCAGCCTGTCAAGCACCATCTGCGATTCCGCCTGAATCTTTTCTATCGTCTCAAATCTCCTTCCCTTTAGCTAAATTTTCATATTTGGGAAGAGGAAACCTTAGAAAGGAAGTTGGGGTCGGTTCTTGCAAGATCTTTGAGCTCCTGACAAACGAGAAGTCGATTCTGCTTCTGGTCCTCAGACAGGAGCCTTGGCACAAACTTGGCTGCGATGCGTCGCATATGGAGTTCTTCCTTTAGAATCAGCTGACAGGTCCCATAGCCTATCCCAACAATGTCGCACAAGTCGTTGATGGTACGACGTCGATCTTCGTGAATGGCCTGCCGAATCTTCGTAACATTTTCGGGCGTTGTGCTCGAAGATGGTCGTCCAGAACGCTCGTCATCATCGACAGAGGTTCGGCCATTTTTAAAACGTGAATGCCACACAAAAGTTTGTGCACGACCCATTGCGGATTCCCCAATTGCATGCTTTAGCATTTCATAGGTTTCCGTAGCCGTTTTGGCGAGTCTTTGGCAAAATTGGATTTGTTCATGAAAATCCACCATTCCGAAATCGCAGGAGGGTCGGTGTAATTCACTACCAACACGCCCGTAACTAAGATTTTTTATTTATTTGTAGTGTTCTGTTTGACGACAGGTCCATATATTATGAACAGGATCCTTCCAACCTCTTCAGGTTGTCAGGGACCTGCTCATATATATATATATATATATATATATATATATATATATATATATACATTCTTGGCAGAGATGATCAGAAGTGGTTTGCCATTGCCTTCTTCTGTGTGTGAGTGGAGTAATTGTTGGGATGCCACGGAGAAACCGGGGAAGCCCCCGGAGGAAAACTCCGTGATGCCTAGACCACGGCCTTGCCCAACACAAGTTATAAATTTGAGCACCACCGGGAAGACTAAGAAACAAATGCTAATTCGATGATGCCGGCTGGCACACTGATTCACTATGAATGTAGGCCGCACCCCCTAGCGGCCGAAGCTCGTACTACATCTGGTTCGCCCTCTATTGACACAGTCTGGAAACATACATACATACATACATATATACATACTACATACATACATACATACATACATAAATACATACATAAATACATACATAAATACATACATACATACA